>NW_026442157.1:547500-797500 GCF_026898425.1 Galleria mellonella
TAAAGTACTAATGTACCACCATAATAATAAAAAAAAAAGCTACAATTTATTTACTAAGTGTAATTCAATAACTAAAAATACCGTTTCCACGTAACGTACATATGGGCGGATGTTTTCAAAGTATTTGTAGCGAAAGCTTTTCCACCTGGAAATAAATTTCACCAAGAGCTGCAGTACTGTAAACACGGAGAACTGAACTTTCATAACAGCGTATACTTTACTAACCACAAAGTACTGGGCGGTTAATGTAAATATTTTATATAAAAAAAAGTAGGTTCGAACTTCTACGGTTTTACTACAAAAAATATTAAAAAAATATTTTAAACACTGTTTATCTAAAGAGTTTTAACAAAACTCCATGTAAGTGTTTAAATATTCTTTAGTCAATGTATTAATGTTTTATTTTTTAACATAGATTTTCACTTCAAAAAACACATGTTACACACGATTTTGTACTAAAAGATGTTATATATATATATATATATATATATGCGATAATGGAATGGTAACCCCACCCGCGTTATTGGTATACACCGGCGAGGCACCAGTGAGGGATGATAGGTGAAGATGAAGCAGGTCAGTTAGCCCATCGTGACGAATTCAACAAGAATTGTTCACGATGGTTTCCAGGGACCACGTGGAGGTCGACCTGATAGGATGTATTGTTAACAATAGGTACATTAGACCCCATTACTAACAATCCCTTCCCCTCCCCCCTATATCTATTTTTTTTTGATGAGTGAAAATGGAATGGTTACCCCGCCTGCGCTAACGGGATACGCTGGCGGAGCACCAGTGAAGGGTGATAGATGAGAATGAAAACAGGCCAGTTAGCCCATCATGATGAATTCATCAGGAATTAACCATGATAGTTTCCAGGGGGAACCGCGATGTTATGACAACCACTTCAGACATATTAAGGAGGTCGACCTGGTTGGGTATATTGCTAGCAATAGGATTCTCAGTCTCCATTACTAACAATCCCTTTCCCCCTGCTGTCCTTCCCCCTATATCTATTTAGGATATGGAACAAGGACAGGAAGAAGCTCTTAAACTACAGTACCAATTTTGATAAAGTTTCTATAAAAAAAAATTGTAAGTATATTCTTTCAGATAAAAAAAAAATCCAAAACGGTTTGTAACTTACGGAGTTATAAGGTAAAACATAACAACCGAATTACGAACCTCCTTATCTTTGAAGTCAGTTGAACAGTACCTCAATGTAAAATAAATAAAAACAAATCCTTCAATAAATCAAGGATGACTTACATTAATGGAGTAAGTCCATTAAATACAGTTAATTATATACGTATAACAAAATGTGGTTCCACCATCCTAATGGACACTCGGCTTTAGAATAATTATAACCGGTTATTACCGGTTATTACTGGCTGTTACTGGTTCAGAGCGGACAATGGCGGCGGATGCTCTACTGGTGCCACATGTGCGCAGCATAAACTACAATCGGAAGCGATAGCGTATAGCGTTTCCTTTTTTTATTGTACAGAATAAAATTAATTAATTAATTTTGAGTAAGTACTTACTGTTTACTCGGGATTATTAAACGATTAAATTATTTAAATATAAAGATATAATAATTTCAATTCGTGTGTATATTTGTGTATGTATGTGTGCGTGTGTCTCTCTCTCTGTGTGTATCTGTCTGTGTTGTGTGTGTGTGTGTGTGTGTGTGTGTGTGTGTGTGTGTGTGTGTGTGTGTGTGTGTGTGTGTGTGTGTGTGTGTGTGTGTATATGTTTTACGCGATGTTCAAGAAAATTCAGAACCGATTTTAACAATTCTTTTTACAAAACATACGGTTTACTTTTTTGTCAATTCTATATACATTATGTCACGATTAAAGATGCTGTTTTTTCATATCAATATAATAGCTAATATACACTTAATTACGGTTTAGGAAATGCACAAATACATACACACAGATAAAAAAAAGAAATAGAGAGACATGCACGCAAGCACGCATGCACGCACGCACGCATGCTCGCGTACTATTAACGCACGACACGCACACGCACACGCACAAACACACGCATATGCACACCGATACACACATTCAATATTTTATTATTACTATCCGTGCGAAGCCGAGACAGGTCACTAATTATTTAACAAGAATAATATCAGAATTATATAATGTAAACAAATCTAGTACAACGTTTTAGTTAACTTACACCGCGGCAAAATTTTATTCTCGTACAGCAGCCGTCGTCGGTACGCTCGTGATAGTTATGAACCGAGATGGAAAATTGAAATTTTCAAATGAAAGAATTTATTCCTACATATCGAGTATTTTTTTTTTGTTCGTAGCATACGTTGTTGGGGTTGACAACCCTCTCTCCCCCAGTACGGGGAGGCCTGTGTTCAGCAGTGGACAGTTTTTTTTTATACAACTTAGAATGGCAAACAAGCTGACGGTCCACCTGATGGAAAGTAGTAACCGTCGCCTATAGTCATGAGCAGTATCATGGACATAACAGAGTATACTGTTTCGCCCATGATACCCCCCATGCGTTGCCATTCCTGAGGAGTCAGGTGTTATTCCTCTGTACCCTGTAAATTCACGCCATATCCCACCCTTCAAACCGAAACACAGCCATGCAACAGCTGATATGATAATGATGATACGTTGTTCGCATTTAACATTATACAGGAAAATATAACATACTTCGATCATAATGGATGCAGTATTTTAAGTGTCTATTTTTTGTTCCAGACCTAAATTGAGGTGCAAAGAGGTTATTTGTGATGGAGTCTAATAGCTCCTTTAACAATATAGGGTATATCAAGTTCCCCTGAAGTTGTAGGGCAACCTCCACACGGTTTCCGTGAAAGCCACCCTAAAATCATCACAATGAATCAGATGTCCCGTGTGGTTCCGATATAGAATAGGCCACCTCTTCCTTTCCCGTAGATGTCGTAAGAGACTACTAAGGGAGAGCAAGGGATGGGCAGCAGCGTCCCTCTTAAAACAACTCTAAAACCCTGACTGCGGTTGCCAATCCGCACTACCAAGCATGGCATCTACTTCCAAAACCCCTCTATGAGGAGGGTCAGCAGTGAACAGTTGTGATGATGATATGATGAGTTAGTTGACTTGGTTGCAGCTTCACTTATCCTAAGAAATCACCAACCTTACAATAAAGCAGGCGACGTTATCATTCCATTTTCATTTCATAAAAAACTCCTACAGTAAGCGAAAAAAGTGTACTTGTTGATAAAGCTAAAAAAGTGATTAAATGAATGGCTGGTATTTATCACTTGCACGAAAATGTATACAAATATTATTATCATATCAGCCATTAACTGTCCACTGCTGAACATAGGCCACCCCTATAATTTGCCATAAGGAACTGTCCCAAGCCACCTGCACCCACTGACTTCCTGCAATGCACTTAAGTTCGTTACCCCATCTTGTCCTCACTAGATGGAGCGACGCAAAATTATATGACGAGGATTTATGACGCAAGAACCCCCAAGCATAGCTCTCTCCATATCTCGCTAAGCAACATGAAGATTTTGCACACAGACAACCCTGTAGAAGTACGTTTCGGTTCCATAGATCATCACTGGCAACTCGCACTGGTTAAAGATCTTCGTCTTCAAGCTTTAAGATATTTTAGATGAGAAGATATGACCTAATTTTCCGAGCACAGTTGACCTCTTGGGCGAAGTTGGACTTACCGAGTCTGACAAGTTGTCCCAGATATACATACTTGTAGACAACTTCGAGTTTAGTGTTTTCAATCATAATCGATATAAATATGACCTGAACATTAGACATTATTTTACTCTTGCCCATTTTAGGTGAATATTAAAGAGGTACTAATTTAGCGCCATTATCGGGTTTCAATGCCAAGCATGACAACTACTGGTGAAACTTCACTTTTGGGAAAAGCCTATATTCAGTATTGAACTGTTAACGATTGTTGTAATAATAGTCAGAGGGCCTACCATGAAGTATTTTCCGAAATTTCGGGGACGAACGAAACAGAAATTTGATGTTAAAATTACATAATACATGCTGTTTAAAATTATTAAAAATGTTAAAATATCGTTCCTTTGGACTATTAGAATAGGATTTATGATGAACGAAATATTAAGCTGCATTTACTGGGTCGCTTTTGATACGAACAAAAACACGAAATTGAGCCAGAAATTTCGGAATTTCATTTCATGGTAGACCACCAGGTTTCAATTTCGGAGCGCTTGTAACGTTTTCTTTTGTATCTAATATCATTATTATAGAAGCCGCACGACGTCAAACTTCGTAGTTTCTATACCAGTCAATACTTTGACATTTCACAGCGTAATACATACAAAATTTTAATTAATCTAAGTTTAAATTCGGAACGCGAGTCAATATTATTTCGATTCAAACGCTCTATTCTAACTGAAATTTGCACAACAGATGTGCTGAATACTTCGTACTTGAAGTATAAAGTGTTCTTCTATTTGTGTTTGTATTATCTGCATGATAGAACTCAAAATGGAGTGAAAATTTTCTGAATGACTCGACTCCACTCGACCGGTCTGCATGGTCAATTCGCTGTGATTAAACACGTCTCGCTATTGTGTTTTGGACTTTATTCCGGACCGTTAAGGTCCTTGTCAACTGTTTACATCTCAGATATGTTTTGATCAACAAATCGTAATTTATCAGAGCCGGGTCGGTTTGTCAGAGGACCTTTGGGAGACGACGAATTTTCTCACCTCCATATTGGGTAATTAATGGGCCATTCGTTTTACCATTAACAAGTATATTGTGGTAGGTATATGTAATGGTATACGACTAGTTAATTTATATGGGTATTTAATTTATTACCCGACTACAAAAAGGAAGATAATGGTTTTCGCATGTACACTTTATATGGCTTTTAACTCAACATGCAGAGCAAATAATTTGTGGGACATTTATTTTTGTGAATGAGAAGCTACACAGTATAAAAAAATATAAATATACTACGTGGCCATAAACTGTCAAAAATTTACGATTTTTATAATAATTATAGTATGACCATCCTGAACAAACACAGGAACACCATGTTTCATGAATACAACCAACGGAAAAGAGACATTTCAAACTCGATAGTTGGCCCCACTATGCCGGCTCACCAACTGCTCCTTCACGCTACGTTTGAAGGATCCCAGTATAATTTATTTTAGAGAAATATTAGGGTTTTATGTGACTTTGTGCCCTATTAATTCTTTGTTCGTTTTTCTATACAACTATGTATAATAAGCTATGACGCTTTTATTCGCAACTTCAATTATGGTACAGGGAACCCTTTATTACTAAGATAAAAATTAAGCTATGTCCTTCATTACCAGAGAGTTTCAGAGATGTTTTCTCCCGCGAACACTCAGGTTATGGAATGAGCTTCCTGCCGAGGTTTTCCCGAGAGACTACAGCATGGGATTCTTCAAAAGGGGGTAAAGAGGTTTCTTCAGGGTCGGCAACGCGCGCGTAATATCTCTGGTATTGCAGGCGTTCATAGGCTACGGTAACCGCTTACCATCAGGTGGGCCGTATGCTTGTTTGCCACCTCAGTGGTATAAAAAAAAAGGGAGACTTTGTACAAAAGTCGATTGCTTGGGTACCTCTGTCCCATTCGTGTTTCAACCGTGAAGCAGTCGTGTTTGCATGGCTGTATTTCGGTTTGAAGGATGGGATATGGCGTGAATTTACTGGGTAGAGGAATAACACCTGAATCCTCAGGAATAGCAACGCATGGGGGTTATCATGGGCGAAACAGTATCTGTTATGTCCATGGTACTGCTCATGTCTATAGGCGACGGTTACCACTTTCCATCAGGTGGGTATATACATACGCATACATATACGCATACGCATACATATATACACAGTAAGGAATCGAATACAATTTGATACAATGAAACAATTTGTTACTTATGCAATCAAGTACAAGAATGAGACATATTAACTTTGATCGTTACAAAGCTAATTGTGTTGGAATTAATTCAACTAGTTATTTTTATTATGATTATATGTTATGCAGCATTGTATTTACATGTATTTGTTCTTTATTTATTTTTTTTAAATTATAACTGAAAACTACAAAATTCAGTCAAAAGGTAGACGTAATAGTTGAATGTAAGGGTACCATGGACATAAAAGAGTATACTGTTTCGCCCATGATACCCCCCATGCGTTGCCATTCCTGAGAACTCAGGTGTTATTCTTCTATACCTTGTAAATTCACACCATATCCCACCCTTCAAACCGAAACACAGCCATGCAAACACAAATGCTTTACGGTTGAAACACGAATAGGACAGAGGTACCCAAGCAAACGACTTTTGTACAAAGTCTCCCTCTGGTATAACATTCACTGTCCTATAACAATCTAAAGAACTTTTTCTGCTCTGCCAAAGAACAATTCCACATTAAACAGATTCAAACTCTGCCCATCGTGATTGTACAAGCAGAATCGACAATATGAATATTTTAAACGATAAGAGGTTACATTTTACAAGTTTCACCAGTAGGAATATTTCCTAAGTACGTACCAATAAAAATTGAAATGAAGGGGTCAGATATAAACCGGTTGGGAACTTTAACGCGATAAAACGTTATAAAGTGATTAAAACTTAAGAGATTTGTCTTCACAACTTTGAAATTTTAAAGGGCTGGCGATATATTTAAAGGACTTGAAATATGTTTTAAAGGAGACTTAACAGTTTGAAGTTGAGTCGTTCTGCAGTTGGATTTAATAAAGGCTTCTCTTATTTCAATTTTTACATTGTTTCAAAATGTTATTAAGAGTTACAGATATTACTTTTTTTCAATTCTTTAAGACTTCTATCTTCTTCAGGTATGTATATCAGCCCTATCAAGCCCTTAACTGATTTCTCTGATATGTTTTTTTAAAGATTTTTTAATATTAATAATTATTATTAATTATTCAGGCACCATAAGGTCCAGTTTGTTAATTATAACTTTGCTTAACCTATGTTAGTAAATAAGCGGCCATAATGCTCTTGCATTGATAACCTGTGTAACTGATTTACAATCTCTTACAGAGAAAAGAGAGAGAATAACAAGAAGTTAGAAGAGGCAAAATACTGGGCCATCTTATACGACACGACGATTTTTTTAAAAGCATTGTAGAAGAAAAAATAGAGGGCAAAAGAGAAAGAGCAATATCGAGGAATAACTACTTGGGACAGATAAAAGAAACACTAGGTGTCATATCGTATAGAAAGGTCAAGGATATGGCCTGGGATAGAGCTAGCTGGAAGAAGATGCATGAATTAGTTACACAGACAAGAGGAAACTCTTAAATGAAAAGAAGAAAAGAAGAACAGAAAAAAAAAAACAAATAGACAAATAAACTAACATGCTTTACGATATATTATTATTATTATATACTAATTTGAACCCGCGTCTTCGTCCACGCGACCGACATATGTTTACAGACCGGAATAAAAAATAGCCTATATTCTTCTTTATCTCATATAGTATGTGTATACTAAATTTCATAGTGATTGGTTAAACTGTTAAGACGCTGTAAGGTAACAAACAAACTTATTTTCACATTTATGATATTAGTAAGGATTGTTATAAAAGTACTGCGGTATATATATATATATATATATATATATATATATATATATATATATATATATATATATATATATATATATATATATATATATGTTATAAATATGAAAATGAATAATAATTTTATTAAATGATGATCTCTCATATATAAATAATCATATATGATATAATTAGCTATGTGGAAACTTAAATCTAGTTCCTTTTTTGTTTGAAAAAATTTTCATTACATTGTACACCGCTTTACGCGTTGGCATTTATGCTCCTTTCCACTTTGGGTGTTGCTGGAAGAGAACTCTTTTAGAGTTAAGCTCGCCTTTGTACATTTGCCTGTCATATTTTTATGTATTATCAGTGTGTAATAAAGAATAAATAAATAAATAAATTATAAAATATGAAAAAATTTCCAACTCATTTTAACCTCTGAGCTATATTCAATAACCCGCAACGTAGTGATATACCAATTCCTTCATTGTTTAGTTAAAAAATGAACACTATACTAAACCTGCCAATATATAACGTATTAAAATATTTTACCTTAGGAAAGAATGGAATAAAAAGAGAACGCAGCGTCTTGGCATCTCATAAAACCAGCTCACCACCAAACCAGTATTTATGTTACCTTTACAGAAATCGGGTTTTTTACATGAGGGACCCGTAAGCCGCCGTTCATTCGAAGCTCTGAGGTCTCGTAAAATCTAAGACTTCACGATTTATTAGAATTTGTAAGGAAATGGGTGCGAAAAACATAAAGACCGGTGTTATTAATGATAGAAAAAAGAATAATGAATCGATTTGATAATATATCTTCAAAAAGGAGAGAGATATATACATAATGGGGTCTAATATCCCCATTACTAGCAACTTGCCTAGTCTGTCAATCTTAACACGGTTTCCCTAGGAAGGATAGAATCCTCATTATCAGCATCTTCCTTTTTTTTATACAACTTAGAATGCCAAACAAGCTGACGGTCCACCTGAGGGAAAGTGGTAACCGTCGCCTATAGACATGAGCAGTACCATGGACATAACAGAGTATACTGTTTCGCCCATGATACCCCCCATGCGTTGCCATTCCTGAGAACTCAGGTGTTATTCCTCTGTACCCTGTAAATTCACGCCATATCCCACCCTTCAAATCGAAACACAGCCATGCAAACACAGCTGCTTCACGGTTGAAACACGAATGGGACAGAGGTACCCAAGCAATCGACTTTTGTACAAAGTCTCCCTATGGTCCTAAGTCCTACTCTTAATCCAGTATTTGAAATCGGCATAAAATACTCATAACTTTATTCATATTACCAAAAATTTTGGCTTTTGACTTTTAGATCGGCCACCTATCAGACATCAACCCTATTTAGAAAATCCTGGAAATCATCATGATTATATCATCATCATGATGATAAATTTGTCAAGATAAGAAAGACCAATCTGATACTTCATTCTAGAAAATAGTTTTTCAACTAAGTACCTAGAAGATTTTGCGTTCAAATACTAGGTAAACAGAAACACGAAGGAGGTTTTAATATTACAGTCACTTGCCTTTTTCTCTTTGGAAAAGAATCACAAGCCGTCACTTGTGTCTATCCCAATATTGTTCTCAAACTTATACATCTAACTCAACAGTTTCAGGTATCTAAATTACTGTAACTTTATGACTAATAAAGTTAATTAATTGACAGTGACCTTGACACTGTGGCGGTTGTGATGTTATGTGACATACCTAACAACTGTCGTGGATTCTATCTCCGGAGAATAGGATAATTTGTATCATTATTTGTCTGAACGTTTTTTATATATAATACAAATGTGTATTTACAAAAAAAAATAAGTTTTATTTCAGTGTTCTAGTACAAATTAAACAATTTCCGTTCGTAGGAAACTAGATGGCGTTGATATATATTATATATATATATATATATATATATATATATATATATATATATATATATATATATATATATATATATATATATATATATATATATATATATATACATACAGATTGAAATAAATTTTGATAGTCCAAATGGTTTTGTAAAAAATGTCTATAAATGTATAAAATGAGTTGATGTTGCTGGATCTGGTTATGGAGATGGTTGTTTTTAGTTGTTAAGCGTATACATATATATGTGCTTATAAAAAACTGTTAGGTATACTTAGTTTTAAACTCTATGATTGTATAAATAAATACTTACACTATCTTGTGGGAACAATTTTTGGTGAACCTCTAAATAAATAAATTAATTAAAAATATCCTACGAAAAATACTTCTGGTAGCGATTTTCTCTAAAGTACTAGGATAACAGAACTATGCAAGAGGTAATAATTATGTCTCCTTTGGGTTTAAAAAGGCCGAACTTTTTTCATGTTCATACATCTCTTTGTACAAATCGCCGGTTTTTAGTACTATATATTATATTTACTATATATTTTTAGTCGACGAAGTTAAAATAAATAATGATTGGAAATAAACGATAAAACGAATAGCCATTGTGCACCATGAAAGCAATACAATAAAAGCAAATAACAATACGATACAATACAATCGCCGACAGCTGCTCATCTGTCAAACTATGCATATAAATCTATCGGACTAATCTATTTGGCGTTCTCCAGTTACGTCTATTTCACTCACTCCGAAAAATACTTTTATTTATTTATTTATTTACACTTTATTGCACCAAGTAAAAAGAGAAATAACAAATACAGTGATACAAAAGGCGGCCTTATCGCTAAGCTATCTCTTTCAGGCAATCTTCGGGTAGAGGACATTGAGAAAGAGACAATTTCTTCCTTTTTCTAAGTTGTTTTTGATTGTGTTCCACAAACAAAAACAAAACTAGTTATTGTGATTTAGAAACTGAACTACAGAATTTATTTTGAAAAAAACTCTACAGCTATGTCCGCAAAAAAAAAATTGTAACTATGTCCTTTCAGATAACAAAAGAATGTTCTAAATCGGTTTACGACTGACGAAGTTGTGAGGTAACAAATATAAAAAAAAAATACAACCGAATTGAAAAAAATCTTTTTCAACTAAATTAATAAATATAATTACAGATTAAACCCATAGAACTTTCAAAGAATTAAATGTAGTTTATCCTTAATAGAAAGTTAATTATATTAGAAGACATATACATTAGTAAGATAAAAAAATAAACTATTACAATTAGTGGTATTTACCTTTACATTAACCTTATCATCAACAACAATAACCCTGTAAAAATTAGCTCGAAATAAAATATTCCACGTTTAAATACTGTTATTTATCTTGAATAAATCTTTAAAATCACATACGAAATACTTTATTATAGTAACACACAAAAAAACGAACAACAGGTTTCAAAGTACAAAATTTCTTAAGACCAAAAATGCACAGAGTAGTGCATAACAAAAACACAGATAAATAAGATAAAGCTATCTGCCACTGTACAGATACCATAGATTAAAAATGAATGCAACAATATTTAATAAACAATATACAACAAATACTTTATTCAAATATAATTTCAAATACATATAAAATTTAAATATGTTTTCGCTCCAGTAACAATAAAGAGAGAATTCAATTTTGATTATTGGCAATCATAGATCTAAAAGATATTTGTTTTATTATGCCTAATATAAATAATTATAGAATAAAATAGAAATGGTAAGGTAATAAAGAATATTAAAATTTAAATTCGCCCCCTTTTAGGGGCGAGTAGGCACCCTATTGTCTTTTTCGATTTATTACTATTAAAGAGAAGAAATATTTGATTTGATCGACGAAAATAATATTCTGTAAAATATCAATTATAATATATTTTAATTATAATATATTATTATCTATATTTTGAACTGTACTATATGCCAGAGGGAGACTTAGTGACTGTACTATTTACCAGACTTTGTACAAAAGTCGTTTGCTTGGATACCTCTGTCCCATTCGTATTTCAATCGTAAAACAGTTGTGTTTGCATGGCTGTGTTTCGGTTTGAAGGGTGGGATATGGCAGTTAATTTACAGGGTACAGAGGAATAACATCTGAGTCCTTAGAAATGACAACGCATGGGGGGTATCATGGGCGGAACAGTATACTCTGTTATATGTATATATATGTAATAGTACAATAACAACCATAGAAAAGACATAGCTATGAAGCTAAGTATATGTATAACTACTAAATGTGTCCATGAAATTGGAAATGCTTCCATACAAATTATCAAGGGTGCAATGGTTCCGAGCTGATTTTGCTCTCATCACACCATAATCATACCATAAAATCCACTACTGGGCGCATAAGCACCATCGTCATAGATAGATATTAGTCTAATATTACCATACGATATTGGCCAGATGTCATAATATAGGATACTGCTTTGTTCCAATCGCTTTGAATGGCCTCTTATGTTATCCTGGGACTGAAACAGTGATGTGCCGGAACGATCTAATATATTTTCTCGAATACGGATATGTATTATTAGTATATATCGGTATAGGTATCCGATACCGTATCCGTATCTGCATACGGATATGATATCGGATACCTTTATTTTTTAACGATTTAAGATATTTTTATTAATATTTTTGTATTACTGTTCTCATAACTTATTACAAAAAATAAACGGTATTGGAAAAAAAAACATACGAAAACCATGCATCCAAATAATTTTCAAGAAAAGAGCATATTCATTTTGAAAAGACTGGTAGCACTCATACCATTCCTCTGGTGTTGTAGATGCATAGGCGACTATAGTCGTTTACCATTAATTGAACTGTATGCTCCTTTGCTCAATGTTACAATAAAAAAAACTAAGTCAAATATGAAAGATATCATCATTATTATATCAGCCGTTAACTATCTACAGCTGATCATAGGCATCTGCTTTGGGGGGTTTTTTCAGTAGTTGCCACACTTGGCAAACGTGTTGGCAAAAGCAGTTAGGCTTTAGTGATGTTTTAAGAAGGACTTTGCTGCCCATTTCCCGATTATGAGGTTCCTTTAGTCGCCCCTTACGACATCCATGGGAAAGAAAGCGAAGACCCATTCTATACCGGGACTACACGACTATGTACTAAACATTTCAATTTAAGAAATCTAAATTAATTTAAATAGAATTTAATACTATTTCATAGCTATCTGTATTTAGAATTTCATATACATAATGAAATTTAATACATAATACAAAAGATCCGTTTCAGATCCGCTTAAAAATAATGGATATGAATACAGATCTTTCTTCTCACTAGAATATCTCACAGATACAAAAACAGATATCAGGTACATCACTATAAAGACAATCATGGCATATGTTTAGTCAAAATACACTGTGTGTTACATACAAGCAAAGGTCCGAAGATATACAATTTAATAGCCAATACAATTTCTCATACAAAAGGTACAACATCTTTCGTCTCAATGGTGTAGCAATTCACAATCGATGCTTTGTGAAAGACTGTATAGTCTGTTATGTCCATGGTATTGTTAATAACATGTCCATTCAGCGTACCACTTCAAGCTCTATAACATATCTCAGTAACACGAGTTATGTGAGAGTGTAAGAAAGTATTGCATACCTCTGCGGGGTGCTGCATGTTATTCGTATGTACCTACTTATATATATAACTTTTTATTGTACCATGTAGCAAGCGAATAAATATGATTTTATTTGATTTAATTTGATATGGTTATAGCCCATATTTACAAGGTGAAAAGGGATTGTTAGCATTAGAGTTTGACAACCACATTGCTAGCAATATGCCCTATTAGGTCGACCTCCACGTGGTTCCTCCTGGAAACCATCGTGAACAATTCTTGTTGAATTCGTCACGATGGGCAAACTGACCTGCTTCATCATCACCTATTATCCTTCACTGGTGTCCCGCCGGTGTATACCGGTGTATAGTGTGGGTGGATTACCATTCTGTTATCACCAATTAAAAAAAATAGGCCATATTTACAGACTTTAAAGAGAGGGAAACTTTGTACAAAAGTCGTTTGTTTCGGTACCTCTGTCCCATACGTGTTTCAACCGTAAAACAGTTGTGTTTGCATGGCTGTGTTTCGGCTTGAAGGGTGGGATATGGCATGAATTTACTGGGTACAGAGGAATAACATCTGAGTCCTCAGGAATGGCAACGCATGGGGGGTATCATGGGCGAAACAGTATGCTCTGTTATGTCCATGGTACTGCTCATGTCTATAGGCGACGGTTACCATTTTCCATCAAGTGGGCCGTCAGCTTGTTTGCCATTCTAAGTTGTATAAAAAAATTATATGATGACATCATATTTGATATCATCTTATCATATCTGTTATTAACTGTCCATTGCTAAACATAGGCTTTCGCAATAAAAGTAGATTTTTCGAGTAATTGCCAGATGAGTTGGCAAGCGCAGTTAGGCTTTAGTGATGTTTTAAATGGAATTCTGTTACCCATCATTCGACCATTAAGTTCTCTAAATACACAGCGAATTACACATATGATATATTTTATTATAATCTATATATTACATATTTATTTATTTATTCATTAGTACAAATATGTGTACATGGCGGACTTAATGCTAAAAGCACTCTCTCCCAGTCAACCATAGGGAAGTGTCAGAATACTCGAATGCGGTACTAGTAATTATTGATATACATACATACTAAAATTACATATATAAACGAATAAATATATATGAATAACAAATATACTTACACATATATGACATATACTATATTATACACGAAATTGAGAATAATATAAAGCACTTACTGCTAGGATAAAGAAAAAAGTGAACGTGAATGTTTTTTTTTTTTTTTGTAAAACGATTTAGTCGGTAGTCTCTTAATGGCATATATTACATATCTATCTGTGGTCCTCGCATAGATTAGTCCACCCCATCTTTTCTCCTAGGTGCCGTAAGAGGCAATCAAAAAGGGATGGACAGCGTCATTAGACATTTGGAATAGTTTGACATATTGTTGGCCTACATGTGTTACAATGGAAATAATAAAAAAAAAACTATATTTTCTTTATTAAAAAATTCCAAAATTGACCTTTTTTAACAAAGAACTTTGTCCAAAAAGTATCATATGAAAAGGCTTTCATTCCAGATTTTAAGACTGATTTTTATTTATTTTTATGCTGTTATTTTAGTTTTTCAGTTTAATCGAAAATGTAAGAGAAAAATCATCCCCCCTATATCGTATAGTGGAGGGTCGTACTACATTCCGTTTGCCTATATCAGATCACCATTCGAGGAACTTCCTTCCCTTAAATTTCATAATTATTCTGTATAGCATAAAACACGTCCACAATAACAGGAGCCGCCCAATCAACGGTCACGTCCGCTTATCCGTTTATCCGTGGACACTTAATTTATTGTGTTGTTTTCCTGACGTCGTTTGCTACTGGTTATTGGATCTGGTAAATAATAATTTACCTTAGACGCTACACTTCAAGGTACAATATAGTTCACTAATAAATTTATACATTACTCCATTTTGCAACATTAATGAAATTAATAGATTTAGTTCCGCAAAAAAATATCTTCAATCGTGACTAAAATAAAATTGATCTCGCTTATTTTCTTTGTTATTTTTTTTACTAGCTTTTACCGGCGACTTCGTCTGCATGACCGGTGTTGATAGATAGATACTCTTTATTGTTTCCTCCAAAAGATTTCAACAGTAAATGGTGTAATTTCGCGACAAAAAGTAGTCTATATCCTTCTTTATTCCATATAGTACTTGAATATAAAATTTCATAGTCATAGGATAAGCCATTATGGCGATATAACGTAACAAACAAACAAACTCACTTTTACATTCACAATATTAGTAAGGATTAGTAATTCTTATTTTAAAATGCGTAAAAAAAATATTAGATGACGTAAATATTTGAATTCAGAACGCAGAATTGTATCTCTAAATGTGAGGAAATGTAAATAGGACAAGAGAGACTTTGCTTCACGAAATGATCTCAGTTATTTTCATTGTTATTTTCTTATTTTTAAACACATAAAACGCACCGATGGACGTAAAATATTTGAATTTAGAACTGAGAATTTAGAAAATGTTTCTCAAAAAATGCGGAAATGTGAATGCGACTCTTTCAGCATTGGGAAGAAAGAATATGGCGCTATAGTCATAGAATTTGAAATGTCCACGGTCACATGGAAATTCCAAATTTTAATCATGAAAAACCGTTAAAAGCAATAATAAATAGATGTGAGTACGTTTACACTATTTAAACAATAATATTAATAAAACTCATAACCTATATTAACACAAAAATCTTATGTGCCCAATACAAACGAAAATATAATCTAACGCTGCAATAATAAAGTTGAACACATTATTCCGATAATATTTTTACCGTGTCTTGAATATTAAATTAGCCCGGGCATCAGTTGGGCCAGTGGCTTGTTACAATATTGTTCAGTTTCCAGTCGAGTGGCATACATGATTGTGTTAGTCACTAAGCACTGAAAATAATTTTATTTGTACTATATTTCTAATAATATTTTAATTGCCCAAGTTAATTTTTTTCACTTTAATGAGCACAATAATTAATCTAGTTGGAAGCTCGTATAATAATTCCGTAGGTATTTGATCTTAGTATTTAAAGAGTCTCAAAGTACAAGCCAGAGGGAGACTTTGTACAAAAGTCGATTGCTTAGGTACCTCTGTACCATTCGTGTTTCAACCGTGAAGCAGTTGTGTTTGCATAGCTATGTTTCAGTTTGAAGGGTGGGATATGGCAGTGAATTTACTGGGTACAGAGGAATAACACCTGAGTCCTCAAGAATGGCAACGCATGGGGGGTATCATGGGCGAGACAGTATACTCTGTTATGTCCGTGGTACTGCTCATGTCTATAGGCGACGGTTACCACTTTCCATCAGGTGGACCGTCAGCTTGTTTGCCATTCTAAGTTGTATAAAAAAAAGCCTTCAATAAAGACGAAAAAACCAGTAAATCAAACTCATTATATATTATTAATTGTGATAAATTCTGTCGATAGTCGATAACAAATTTTGAGTCCCTAGTAGTAATACTGCACATCCCTCAGTTCGTAAAGTTCTAAATTACTTATTATTCTTCGATGTCTGTCTATTTAAAAAAAAAATCACTCTCTAAGAGTCTCTCTTAGAAAAATACTAATATTGTGTAGATACTTTTATTTCAATTCAAATGTAGAAATCGGACTTAGTTTGTCCAGTCTTTTCCGCACTTGACCTCTCAAATGGGCCGTTGTGTCTTACGACTAATCTGATTAGCTGGACTCTGAGTAGGAAAGCAGTTTTTTTTTCTTACTTCGACAGAAAGCTTGCGTAACTTGCGTAATAGCAAAAATATATCTTAACAATTGTACAACGCCTAGATTACTCAATTCCGTTATATTCCTATAACTACTAGTAGAGTATTAATTATAAATATTTTATTATTATTACTATTTTATCTATTTACTAGCTTTTACCCACGACTTCATCCACGTGATCGAGAAATAGCGTATATCTATATATAATGTCATCAAAAGACACTTACACATACTTATACACTGAACGATTATTCAAATGTCGAATGGGGTAGCCTCTTCTCAACAGATAGACAGACTAAAAAAATGAAGATTTATAAATGCTTGTAAAAAAGTATATTTGAATAAAGATGATTTAAATAGTCTGTTTATTATTTATTACCAGAGGGAAACTTTGTACAAAAATCGATTGCTTGGGTACCTCTATCCCATTCGTGTTTCTACCGTGAAGCAGTTGTGTTTGCATGGGTGTGTTTCAATTTGAAGAGTGAGATAAGACAGTGAATTTACAGGGTACAGAGGAATAACACCTGAGTACTCAGGAATGGCAACGCAACGTATCATGGGCGAAACAGTAAACTCTGTGATGTCCATAGCACTGCTCATATCTATAGGCGACGGTTACCACTTTCCATCAGGTGGGCCGTCAGCTTGTTTGTCATTTTAAGTACCAAACCAAATTTCATAGTTAAGCCATTAAAGCACTACAAATAAACAAATAAACTCATTTACTAATATTATAATAATCCTAATATCTTAATTATAAAATGTTTACTAGTGTTAGTTTAGCATAGCGGAGAAAATTTACCATATATATGATACGTTTCTTTTTAATTTAATACAAATTACGACTTGCGCGAGTACTAAATCATTGTAAACACGCCATGATGATACATTCGCGTGCGTATTCTTATATCACACGGCACGGTTCGGTATAATGAAAGCTCCTTTGGCAAATTTGTAAGCGACCCGCCGTAATAACGCTTTTTACCGCCTCCGATGTTCCAAACACATTACTCTTATAAAATCTTGACTTGTGATTTACTGCTGTAAAAATGGGAAAGTAGATTGTGATTTAGTAGCTTGAGCGAGTATGAAAGTTATTATACAATATTGTAAATAATATAACAATTGTGACACTGTCACAGGTTTAACGTTCCATCGCTGTTGTTGTGAATGAGGAAGTAAATTCTGTATGTTTTTTTTTTTGACAATGCTCGAAGCCAGTGTTGCCAGATTGGGTATTTTGTTTTTTCGCAATTTTCACAAAATTTTGAAAACATGAAATTTTTGGAGATTGAATTGGAGAATAAAATGAGCTTTGATAACCACACATCAGTATTTAAATACATTAAACTATACCAAAAAAAACTTAGAGAAGAGCGCGTTTTTCTTGCATCGTTTCTTTCGTAGTAAAAACTGACTCGAACTTCAGATTGAGTAAAATTTCAGAAAATCGTATCGATCTGGAGAAAAAGATATATAATAAACATTATGGTAAAATTGAAACATCGCATCTGGCAACCCTGCTCGAAGTTTATTTATTGTTCTGCGTGATAAAATCACGCAACACTTATATCGATAGAAGAACTAAAGTGATCGATTGATTCGAAAAAGATTCGTAAGCTGAAGTAGCAATAAGACGGAGTATTGCTCGATATATATATATATATATATATATATATATATATATATATGACGTAGGAAAAAGTTTTCGAATGGCAACCCCACATACACAAATGTAGTGTAAGGCGAGCTACTTTATTATCTATTACTAATTATCGTCACCTATAGTCATAAATAATGCATTTTTTTATTATTTCAGCCGTTAACTCTCCGCTGCTGAACATACGCCTTCCTCATAAAGGGTGTTTTGCCAATAGTTGCCACGCTTGGCGAGCGGATCGACAACTGCAGTTAGGCTTAGGACGCTGCTGCCCATCCCTCCACCATAAGCTCTCTTAATCGCCTCTTACGACACCCACGGTAAAGGAAAGGGTGGTTTATTCTATGCCGGGATCTACATGGCGAGACAATGAACACTGTAAATGGTACCTGGTAATGGTCTTATGAATTGTTGAAGATTTTTCAATTCATTGGTTGGTAATGGAACGGTGCAACCGTCTATGCTAAAGATATACATATATACTGTGTTTCTGTTTGAACGGTGGGATACGGCGTGAATTTACTGGGTACAGAGGAATAACACCTGAGTCCTCAGGAATGGCAACGCATGGGGGGTATCATGGGCGAATCAGTATACTCTGTTATGTCCATGGTACTGCTCATGTCTATAGGCGACGGTTACCACTTTCCATCAGGTGGGCCGTCAGCTTGTTTGCCATTCTAAGTTGTATAAAAAAAAATGTATACAACAACAGGGCATCAGTGTAGGATGAAATCGTGATGATAAAATCAGATTCACCATCAACTTACAATTTTATTACATTAGTCTTCTTTTCATTTAAGAGTTTCCTCTTGTCGGTGCAACTAATTCATGCATCTTCCTCCAGCCAGTTCTATCCCAGGCCATATCCTTTATCTCCCTATACGACATGACACCTAGTGTTTCCTTTATCTGTCCCATGTAGTATTACATTAGTAAGTAATAGTAAAACTTCTATTCATATTGTTTAAGAAACTCGAATGCATTTTAAAATATTTCAAATATGGATGTTGCGTTCTTTATTTTCGTTTAAATTAGTTGCGTTCTTTTTGTTCGACATAATTCGAAATGACGTAAGTCGAAAACTGTCTGTATTTTATATTGTATTTCTAAATTATTATAGCCGACCTCTATTTTCAAATGCAATTTATCTACTTGCATACATAATTGAATAATATTATTTCACGCGAACACTGCACAAACGGCACCCATATAGAGTCCGTTAAATAAACACGATTATACTGCGGTTTAGAATCTAAATACAAATGTATTGTTTTAATGGAAAAAAAGAACTTAATTACTTTAAATGTAATTCGCTGCATTGATATTTTATTAATGAACTAGTCTTTAGCTATTCACAATTTGACGCAAATAATATCAGAAAGGATATTACAAACTAATAGATAACCTCTGTTATTTATTATTATATTATTATTTATATAGAATATTTGCCAATAAATATGTATTTATTTATTTATATATTTAATATAAAAATCCACATTTCTTAAAAAATAATTTACATACTAAGATTATTATTTATATAAAATATTTGCCAATAAATATGTATTTATTTATTTATATATTTAATATAAAAATCCACATTTCTTAAAAAATAATTTACATGCTAATATTATTATTTATATAAAATATTTGCCAATAAATATGTATTTATTTATTTATATATTTAATATAAAAATCCACATTTCTTAAAAAAATAATTTACATGCTACATCTCTTATAAACACAGCCAATAAAGGATTTTAATTATATAAACGAAAATTATAAGTCTAACTCATTCTATGCTGTGTGGTCCCTACATAGAATGGGCTACTTCTTCCTATCCCGTAGGTGTCGTAAGAAGCGACTAAGGGAACTTAATTCTCGAGGGATGGGGAGTAGTAACCCTTTCAAATCATCACCGTACCTAACTGCGGTTGCCAACCTGCCTGCCAAGTAACTACTACAAAATACAAAATAGAAAAATTAAAAATTCCTTTAATTTCAGTTTAACTATATTTCATTTAAATGTAAATTAATTAGATCAGAGGGAGACTTTGTACAAAAGTCGTTTTTTTCTCTGTAACTTCAATTTATATGTAGTTGTACAGTATAGCACATAGACTGAATAAATTATCATAGCAGGTTTCATGCAAACGTATGCAAAGGCATTAAAAAAGTGTCTAATTAATATATTTTTTTTATACAACTTAGAATGGCAAACAAGTTGACGGCCTACCTGATGGAAAGTGGTTACCGTCGCCTATAGACATGAGCAGTTCTATGAACATAACAGACTATACTATTTCGCCCATGATACCTTCCATGCGTTGCCATTCCTGTGGACTCAGGTGTTATTCCTCTGTACCTTGTAAATTCATACCATATCCCACCCTTCAAACCGAAACACAGCCATGCAAACACAACTGCTTTTCGGTTAAATCACGAATGGGACAGAGGTATCCAAGCAATCGACTTTTATACAAAGTCTTCCTCTGGTAAACGTAATGTAATTCTAAAAAAAGATATAAACGAATCTTTGGATTCATCTTTCCTTTGTAAGTTGGTTAAAAAAACAAATCTAAGTATAGCAATCCTTTGCAGCGAAACGTTATTTGAACAGTATTGTTATAAACCGTCAAAACAAAAGAAACCGGATGACGTCAATGAACATTTAGTCAGAATAAAAATATTCAAAAATAAACCTTATTTCATTGCTATAATAAGTTCTTTATTAAAAGGCAGGATATTGTAAGCTAACGAAGCGATATTAAAAAATCCGGATAAGTATTGGTTGGGAAAGCATTGTTTATAATCTTCTTTTAATACATATCTAAGACTAGCTGCATTCTGCGAGTTTTCTTAGTTGAATTAAAATAAAGGTATCCTATATATATATAGGATACCATAAATATATACACCTTTAAATATATATAAAGGTGTATATATTAGGTGTCGTAAGTAATGTAAGAAGTGACTAAGGAAACTTAATGGTTGAGAAATGAGAGAAAAGCCTAACTGCAGTTGCCAATCCGCCTGCCAAGCGTAGCAATTTCTGGCAAAACTCCCTTTATGGGGGAGACTTCTGTTCATCAGTAGACCATTACAACTGATATGATGATGATGACGATGATGTATTCTTAGGAATTTACTATTAATACTAAAAAAACTAACATATATTTATATCATTAAATTCTGAAGGTAAAAAACAATTACGGTATTATATTTTCATACACCTTCATTACCAGAGAGAGACTTTGTAAAAAAGTCGATTGCTTGGGTACTTCTGTCCCATTCGTGTTTCAACCGTGAAGCAGTTGTGTTTGCATGGCTGTGTTTCGATTTGAAGGGTGGGATATAACGTGAATTTTCAGGGTATAGAGGACACACCTGAGTCCTCAGGAATGGCAACGCATGGGAGGTATCATGGGCGAAACAGTATACTCTGTTATGTCTATAGTACTGCTCATGTCTATAGGCGATGGTTACTACTTTCCATCAGGTGGGCCGTTAGCTTGCTTGCCATTCTAAGTAGTATAAAAAAATACCTATATGAATATTAAAGAAGATTTACATTTAAATTCAACTAAATACAAAGCACATTGTAATGCAAGACAAATTTTGAATGTAATAATACAATGAAATTTATCTGTAACCATAATCGTAGCAATAAGTTCTACAGCATATTTTCGTAGCTGCCATGCTACGGAGATGCTACGAGATTCGTAGCACGTGCATACAAATAACTTGCGAATGAAAACTAAAAACAAAACTCATAAAACTTCTTATGTTTCTTTCAAAGAAAACTTTGTAGATATTATTATAGTTTCTTAAGATAAATAAATGTACTTAATATATATAAATATGCAGACTGAAGCTTATAATAGTTATTTAAAATTACAGGTTTAAAATTAACTCGTTTTTTTCCTAATAATTATGATATATTATATAAATTAGTCCATGTAAAAGTATTATTTGTGTAAAACAAGCTTTTGTTCATTGTATTGAATAAAATTAATAAATTTTATTATTAAAAAAAGTAAAAATCTTTTATATACGTCATAAAATCCACTTATTAAAGAGTTATTAAGTCAGAAACCCCACGACAATTTGTACATTATCAAAAACATAAATATAAAGATAAAATAAAGTTAATAATAAATAAATAATAAAAGAAATTAAAATTATAGAATAATTAAATTAAGAACAAATATATTATTAAATTAATAAATTATATTATTATTAATATATTAATAATATTATAAATATTATTGTGCAAAAAAACTATATAGATGAATAAACAGTTATCAGCAAACAAAAAGTAATAATAAAAGAATGAAGAAAAGTTGACAGATTAATTATACAAGAAACTCTTACTTTCAAAATTTTGATAATTCAAATTTTGTATTCTACAAAATTATACATATTTTGGTTTTTATTTCACAAGTCATAATAACTTTTTTAATAATAGACATAAATACAGGGAAAACTCACAACGATAGTTTAATTTTAAATCAATAAAATGTACAAGTTTACAGAACCCAGTCTCCTATCTACGCAGCTCGTAGCCCGCGGATACGACGTAGACTTGGTCTACGGGAATAACTTTTAATATTACAAAGAGCTACGGTCGTTGCTACGAGTTTAACATTTTCAAATAGAATTCATTATTATTCTTCTAATTGTGGTGTTATGACTCATCTTACAATATCAATACATATAATAAAAACATAACTGATCGCTGTCTGTACATGGAAGGTATATAAGAAAAACTATTATAAAGAGACTTCATGAACGCAATAGAACCCAAAATAATTAGTTTTAAAGTATTTGTCTGTACGTGCTCGCTAATTTCAGAAACGGCTTAACCAATTTGAATGCGGTTCGCACTAATGCGTTGCGGTTTGCTCCCATAAGGGCAAACACAGTATAGGACACACTGTATTGATCTTTCTTCCTTTTCAGCAGTGGATATTCAACAGTTAATACGATATTTTAAATAATTTTGTAAAAAAATATAAAATGAAATATCTAATGTCCTAAACTATCCTCTAACACATTCCTTTATATTTTTATGATAAAATATGAAATACATTCTCTCCGACTGTTAGGAATATGTTAACAATATTTGTACTATGATATTCATATGTTTATTTTATATAATAAGATTAATCCTTATATATATAATTTTATATGAAAGTATGTTTGTTTATTTTAAACATTTATCGTTTATATACTAAGTACTTAGTGTATTAAAGGCTCGACCAATTAATGTAAAATTTGGTACACATATATAGGAAAGAAAAAGACTATATGATGACTAGACCAGACTATAGACTCGAATATGTTAACAATATTTGTACTATGATATTCATATGTTTATTTTATATAAAAAGACTGATCCTTATATATATAATTTTATATGGAAGTATGTTTGTTTATTTTAAACGGTAAGACCATCTATACACTAAATAGTTAGTGTATTAAAGGCTCGACCAATTGATGTGAAATTTGGTACACATATATAGGAAAGAAAAGGACTATATTATAACTAGACTAGACTATAGCCTAGAATATGTTAACAATATTTGTACTATGATGTTCATATGTTTATTATATATAAAAAGATTGATCCTTATACATATAATTTTATATGAACATATGTTTGTTTATTTTAAACACATAACGTTTATACACTAAGTACTTAATGTATTAAAGGCTCGACTAATCGTCGTGAAATTTGGTACACATATTTTATATAGGAAAGAAAAGGGCATAAGCTACATTTTGACCGGAGTCGTGTGGGCAAAGATGCGAGAAAAGCCTAGTTATTATTATAATATAATATCTACTCGTACGTCTGTAGGCAACGGTTACCGGTTTCTATTAGATTATTAACTAACTAAAATTGATGGGGCCAATCAATATATTGGCTCTTCAAGTACTCAGTAGTGGCTTCCTCAAATTCATCATATATCTTCCTATATTTATTTATTTATTTAAACTTTAATGCACAGTAAAATTCTATGTACATTTGGCGGACTTAACACCGGACGGTGTTCTCTACCAATCAACCATTGGGCAAACCGAGAAATACGTAGACGGTGCATTTTTGAATATAGAAAAAAATAAAGCAGTACTAGATAAATTCATATAATATAAACATACACATATATATATATATATATATATATATATATATATATATAATAAAATATATATAATAAAAAAACATAAAATATTACTATATAAAACTATTAAATAAAACAACTGCAATAGAAGAGCCAATAGTAATCTATGACTCAAACAGAGTAACCAGCAGGAGAAGCTTAAGCTATATTGTATACGTATAATGATAATAATAAATGGCATTTCATCATCATCATCATCATCATATCAACCCTTAATTGGCCACTGCTGAACATAAGCCTTCCCTTGGAGGGTATTACCAATAATTGCCACGATTTTTAGACAGATTGGCAACCGCAGTTATGCTTTGAAGATGTTTTAAGAGAGACACTGCTGTTCATCCCTCTACCTTCCTTAGTCGCCTCTTATGACACCCACGGGAAAGGAAGAGATAGCCTATTCTATGCTGGGATCACACAGACTTCATCGAAAGTGTATTTTATAATATTTCCGCAAATTACAATAATTTTACAAATTATTAATGTTATATAAAAAAATAATAAATAATAATTTATTATTAATATTATATAATTATTAATTATTATTATTATTCTTTTAGGTAAAATAGAAAACAATTTCAGTAAATATAAATAAGATACCGTTGAGTTTCTTACAGGCTCTTCTCAACAGGCAACAGATAACGAAACTTGAAGTAGATAAAAAAAATACTATAATAAATGCTTGTGAACAAGTACGATTTGAATTTGTATTTCCCGTGGGTATCGTAAGAAGTGACTAAGAGAACTTAATGATCAACGAATGAGTAGCAGCGTTTCTCGTATTATTTCTTCGTCAATATAAATAAGATACTTTACATGTGCTGTTAAATAACAATTACTCTTTTCAACCGACTTCAAACAGAAGGAAGGACTTAATTAGATTACAATTTTTTTTATATTTATTACCTCAGAACTTTGTTATTTATAAACCAATTTAGAAAATTCTTCATTTATCTGAAAGTAAATGTTATCAGATTTATTTATTTATTTATTCTTTATTGCACAATAAAACTTTGTATAAAATGGCGAGCTTAATACCATATGGTATTTTTTACCAGCTAACTATTAGGTAAAAATAGAAAGCGTATGAGGAGCAGATGTGGTGAAAAATATGTGACATAATTAATCTCGTAGAAATTTTGTCAAAATTAGTCAAATAGTTTAGTTTTTAAACCGAAATAACTGTTTTACCACAATCGAGTCAGTGTTTTAAATCTACATGTAACATTAACTAGATTGCTAGTAAATATTAATTCTTTTTTTTTATACAACTTAGAATGGCAAACAACCTGACGGCCCACCTGATGGAAAGTGGTAATCGTCGCCTATAGACATGAGCAGTACCATGGACATAACAGAGTATACTGTCTCGCCCATGATACCCCCCATGCGTTGCCATTCCTGAGAACTCAGGTGTTATTCCTCTGTACCCTGTAAATTCACGCCATATCCCACCCTTAAAATCAAAACACAGCCATGCAAACACAACTGCTTCACGGTAGAAACACGAATGGGACAGAGGTAACCAAGCAATCGACTTTTGTACAAAGTCTCCTTCTGGTGGTATTTTTGTGGAAATTAATCTATAAATCAAAATGAATATTTTTTGATTAATTTTTTTTCTGTGGAGCATAATCACCTTGTTTAAACCATCGATTTATATAAACTTCAACATTTAATTTTCCCTTTTACTAATTACATTTGAAGTACACTTCCATAATTAATGAATACTTGATTAACGTGAAGAAAGTGTTTGCAAAATTTCAAGTCTCACGATCAAGCCGTTTGAGTTATAAGTTGATAAATCGACTAACTGGTTGATTAATCATACGGTCCCCCCTTCGACACATTGTGTACTTCGCCGGACAAATAGATTAAAGCTTTAAAATGTTTATAATACCGTGTTTCTATTTGAGGGAGACTGTACAAAAGGTTTGCTTGGGTACCTCTGTCCCATTCGTGTTTTAACCGTAAAGCAGTTGTGTTTGCATGGCTGTGTTTCAGTTTGAGGGGAAGGCAGTGAATTTACAGGGTACAGAGGAATAACATCTGAGTCTTCAGGAATGGCAACGCATGGGGGTATCATGGGCGAAACAGTATACTCTGTTATGTCTATGGTACTGCTCATGTCTATAGGTGATGGTTGCCACTTTCTATCAGGTTGACCGTCAGATTGATTGCCATTCTAAATTGAATAAAAAAAAAAAGAAATGTGACAATTAGACAAGATTATTTGTGGAAAACGAGGTTACATTATTTATGATCCAGTGAAATCGATATTTTTATGAAGTTTATTCATTTAATTATATACTTTTGTACATTCACTTATAGTATGGATATTAGGTTATAGCAAAAACGTACACAGACGAACTTATATCTTAAAAGGATTTCTTCCAATCAACGTTGAGAACTCGAAAGGAGAAAGTATTATGGTACAAAAATAATAGGATAAATAATAAATTATTAATAGCTAAACAGTTAGTAACAGTTTATGGATAAATAAAATTATATATATATATATATATATATATATATATATATATATATATATATATATATATATATATATATATATATATATATATATACCCGTTACCATCAGACGGGCCGTATGCTTGTTCACCTCCAAAATAGTATAAAAAAACCTTTCGATTTTAAAAATAATCTAAATTATTTATATTTATCAAAAGGGTTACCAATTTTTTCTACTTTATTTTTTTTTTCTTATTGTTTTAAGAGTCACAATTAGCAACGAATTATAGAATATTTCGATTTAAAAAAAAAATCGTTATATTTATCAAAAAGATTACCAATTTTTTTCTATTTTATTTCATTTTTTTATTATCGTTTTAACAGTCATAATTAGCAACGAATTTGAGATTTTTAAAAACCGAATACAGTAAAATGTTATTGTATTATAAATGGAAGCTGTTATTTATATCTTCATTGATTCTCTGCCTTTATTCCAATTATTTGAGGTCACCATAATACGTTTTCCTTTGCCATTCGCCTTTGAACTGTGTCTTTCAGTAATAAAAAACTTTCCATTCACTCATTCCTTTTTCAAACTACAAATCTCACATACAATATACAAATACAATTCTGTACAACGCACACTCTCGTATAAATGCGTATAATAAATTTTCAATAGCATTGCACGCTCGATGTGAACAGAGAATTCAATGTGTCATCCTCAGAACGTCGTAAGAGGCGATAAGGGAACAAAGCACTATACATCAGTACAAGTGAAGGAGAACACATAATAAAATCCCATACCGTATCCCCTGACCAGCGTGGTGAAAGTAGGCCAATAATTTTCAAATAAAATCATAATTATTTCTATCTATCCTATTTAAGAGCTGCGCTCTTGTCGGTGGAGCTCTTGCCACTCACTACGATTTTCAGTGAGTCTCTTCACCTCTTGATACGACACGACACCAACTCCTTCTTTGATCTGCCTGATGTAACTATGTCTCGGTCTCCCTCTCCCCCTTCTTCCTTCTATCTTACCTTCTATTATAATGTTCATAAGTTCGTCGTGTCGTATCAAGTGTCCCAACATTTTTCCCCTTCTGTCCTCAATAGTTCTAATAATTTGTCTTTTTTCCTTAACACTAAGCAGGACCTCCTGATTATTAATTCGATCCCTCCAGCTAATTTTCTCCATCCTTCTCCAACATCACATTTCATATTTATTTCATAATTATTTGTACACGAAAATTTTATAACATTTAAAATGGAATACGAACTGACAGTGGAATATATATGTTGCTGTAGTATATGGAAAAATATAATATATGGAAAATGGTAATCGTCCCATACATGAATAGCACCATAGATACCACAGAATCTACTCCTCACGCATAATCATTCCTTGAGACTATGGTGTTAAGCCTCCGTACAGTGTAATCTCATCCTTCAATTTGAAACACAACCATAAAACAATCAACATCATATCGGCCGTTAACTATCCACTAATGAACATAAGCCTCCCCCTTGAGGGGTTTTGGCATTAGTTGCCACGCTTGGCAGACGGATTAGCAACCGCAGTTAGGCTTTGGAGATGTTTTAAGAAAGACGCTACTGTCCACCCTTTGTCCTCTCTTAATCGCCACTTACAACAACCACGAAAAAGGAAGGAGTGGCCTATTCTATGCCGGGACCACAGGGCGTATTATGTAAACACTTATTACATAAACGAACGTGTAATTTTAATTTCAATATATTATGAGATTAAATAAAAATAAATATTAATCTTCGTTTATTATATAAATAAGAAAATAAATTTAATCTTATTTTTAATTTAATAAACTGCCACTTATTATGAAATTTAATAAAACATTTCCATTAAGTTCTTGTAAATGTGTAAACAACAACAACATCATTTCACTTAATAATATACATAAATACGTAGTAAATTTAAGTATTGTTAAAATTAATATATATTAAAATACTGGCCTTTGTCCGTGACTTCATGACGTGGATATGATACCGAGATAAAAAGTACCCTGATGATAATATTCTTATTCTTTACGTAGTACTGACAACCTCCAACTCATAATTCCTACTCATTCTTCCTCTTTCTACTCCAAATCCTTTTCCGTGCAAGCAGTTCGTTTGTGGAACTCACTCCCTACCTCTATACGGTGCGCTCAATCGTTGCCCATTTTTAAAAACTTAGTTAAATCCCACTACCTATCCTTATAATCACTTAGTCCTACGTATTTCCAGTTTTATGTGTGTTATATATATGTGCATTAGTATGGTATATTTGTATGTATTTATGCGTATATATGTATGTATATATATTTATGTATATATATATATATATATATATATATATATATATATATATATTTATTTGAATGTATGTATGTATTTATTTATGTATGTGTATATGACTATGCTGTCACAGATATTTTTTACAAATCTACTTTTTTTAACGCGCCACCTACCTATTTATGCTTTAATTCCTTCTACCCAAAGATCATCTGGAAGACATTGCTTAGCAATAAGACCGCTTTTTGTACTACACTATACGAATTGAAAATTGTTTAACAAATCATGTTATGTTGGTGCAATAAAGTGTTAAATAAATAAAAATAATATGATGGAGATATTATCATCATGGTATATGGATGGTTGGATAGATTGTTATATGTGATAGTTGGATGGATGGATATGGATGGAGATCCTACATACATCCTACATCTCAGCCATTATCTGTTCACTGCTGAGCATAGTCCTCCCTGTCAAATTGCTATAAAGAACGGTCCTTTTTTATATACTACTTAGAATAGCAAACAAGTTGACGGCTCACCTGATGGAAAGTGGCTATAGACATGAGCAGTACCATGGACATAACAGAGTATACTGTTTCGCCCATGATAATACCCCCCATGCTTTGCCATTCCTGAGGACTCAGATAATACTACCTACATCCACTAACAACCTGCAATACATTTAAAATGTCACTCTTTCTAGTGGGGGGGTCGTCCTACACTGCCTTACTTACATAGTACTCGTATGTGTTTACTAAAATACATTATTATTGATTTTTCCTTTAAAGTGACAGAAAGTGACAAACAAACAAACTCACTTTTTCATTTCTAATCACAATATATATTTTATAATAAATAATAAAAAATATATATTTGTCGATATACAATATTGAATTGATTACATTGTTTTTTTCAAATAAATAAATTTCAATGTATAATATAAATGTTATTTAATTAATTAATTGTATAAAATTATTATATCATTATTATTTTAAAAATGGAATGTTTTATTTTATTTTGTACAGACTAGACGGTCCGTATCATAGCTATAAGTATCAAGAGTTGTCCACGGTCAGTCGAGTGGTTCAATCCGATTTTATCACGTAACTACACAGTTGTTCGTTACGCTTTGAATATAATTTCGATGATTTAATTGTAAACTCAAACGAAAACTATTTATAATTTAATTAAATTATTTATTATATCAATTATTTATATTTGCAATATATATATATATATATATATATAAACTGAAATGAAAATATTTTTGTGTATGGATTATTTAATACATTAAAAATGTTAAAGATAGAATAGATTGTTATCAATATATAAACGGAAATATGTCTCTGTCTGTCTGTGTACGCATTACATAAAATAAAATATATTATCTTCTATTGTTCAATGATTAACAATGATTATTAATGACTGAAATCATGACATAAACATGCATATTTTTCTAATTTTAATATCAGAACAACCGTATTGACTTACGTGCATTTTAATTGAAAAAATTGAACTTGTTTCGGGATAGTTTTTAATTGCTGGAATTAATTTTTATATTTAATAAATATATCTCACTTAATCACGCTAAAATGGTTAAAACAATTTAAAATGACACAAGATACATTGCATGTGTCCTAATAACGTATTCTTAGGCATAAAGAAAGAGATACTTGTAGGAGATTTTTATTATTTTCGACTTCAAATTTTTACAAAAAAAAAGTAGTAATAGAACTATGGGTTATAACTAGTATTCGATAATGAAACTTATTATAGAAGAGTTTTCTAACAATGATAAAATAATATAAATGGAGATACCATTTTAGTTTGAATTAAAACTAATTATTTATTAATTAGACTAAACCGTCTTTTTAAAAAAAGCGTTCACGCTCACTTTTTATCATTATCCGAGCAATAAGTGCTTTATATTATTCCCAAATTCGTGTATAATATAGTATATATCATATATGTGTAAGTATATTTGTTATTCATATATATTTATTCGTTTATATATGTAATTTTAGTATGTATGTATATCAATAATTAGTAGTACCGCATTCGAGTATTCTGACACTTCTCTATGGTTGACTGGGTGAGAATGCTTTTAGCATTAAGTCCGCCATGTACACATATTTGTACTAATGAATAAATAAATAAATAAAATGAAACGTAAAAGCAAAAACATAAAGACAAATTTATGACTATAATTAATAAATTGTTTACACAAATATTTCCAGACTATTCTTATTTTTTTAATTAACACTTTATTATTGTGCCGTGTGGTCCAGGCATAGAATAGGCCATCCCCTCCTTTCCCGTGAATATCGTATGAGGCGACTAAGGGAGCTTAATGATCGAAGGACAAGCAGCAGCGAAAACATGATCAAAGCCTAATTGCGGTTGTCAACCCGCCTACCAAGTGCTGTAACTACTGCCAAATTCCCTAATAAGGGATGGCCTATGTTCAACAGTAGACAGCTAATGGCCGATATAATAAAAAAAAAACTTTATTATTAATAAATTGCTCTGTCTACTATTAAAAATGAACTCTCTCATTTAGATAAGAATGGTCTTATTTATAAAAATGTCAAACGTCTAGAAATCCTAATACAGCAATTAATAAGAACGTTTCCTTTCTTTCTCTCTATCAAGATAAATTCTTAATTTGAAATATTTAAATTAAAAATGGAACGTTACAATGTTAACCAACGTTTCCCTTTTTCCACCAAAATACATGTCGCAAAATATGTTGTGTTTGTGACATAATTTGCGGCCAGTATTTTGGTGGGAACACTTGTCATGACGTCTGTACAGACAATTGTCATATTTTATATATGTATCACAATATTTATGAAGTTGATATAAATATCCTACTAATATTATAAATGCGAAAGTTTGTAACGTTAGATGGACAAACGGATTTCTGCGACCATTTTTTATTCTTTCACGTAAAAATTTACTAAACGGATTTAATTGAAATTTGCTATACAGATAAGTTTATCCATCCTATATTAGGACATAGAATATTTCATGTATTGATTTACGTAAGCAAAGCCGCAGGATATAGCTAGTATTTAATATATACGAGACGGTACAAAAATTTTTCAGAATATAAATAAAATAGTAACCTCTCTTGCTCTGCTGATTTACACTGACAAAGTACCAGTGAATGATGATAAATGAAGATAAAGTTAGGTTGCTTGGTCCATCGTGAAATATTCATCAAAAACTAATGAATGAACGAAACTATTGTTTCCTTCAAAGAATGATACAAAAATATAAAGATTATCAATATATATTAGTTATTACCAGAGGGAGACTTTGTACAAAAGTCGTTTGCTTGGATACCACTGTCCCATCCATGTTTCAACTGTAAAGCAGTTGTGTTTGCATAACTGTGTTTCGGTTTGAAGGGTGAGATATGGTGTGAATTTACAGGATACAGAGGAATAAAACCTGATTCCTCAGAAATGGCAACGCATGGGGGGTCATGGGCGAAACAGTATACTCTATTATGTCCATGGTACTGCTCATGTTTATAGGTGACGGTTACCACTTTCCATCAGGTGGGCCGTCAGCTTGTTTGCCATTCTTATGCCATTGTAGTTTATACAACTTATGTATATATATATATATATATATATATATATATATATATATATATATATATATATATATATATATATATATATATATATATATAACAGTGATGGTAATAATCTGGGGTTAGTTTGCCATCTCCTCTCCTTAAGAGGAGAGATGTGAAAAACTTTTCACTCCCGAGTACTAAGTATTAGAGAAAATACTTCATTCTACTTTCACAACTGAAATGGCAACTGCAATTCCTTTTGATTCCAGTTTTACAACGTTACAGCTTTTCAAAATAAATAAAAAAAGTACTCCTATATTTGACCCGAAATAGAAACTTATCACTGAGTTAAATTCCCTTAAAACTCTTCAGTAATTGCCGCTGTCATATACACAGACGGACGTATAAAAATTCTTTATATATTTTTATTTATTTAATAGTGTCATTCGATTATACATATATATATATATATATATATATATATATATATGTATATATATATATATATATATATTTGTACAGCATTCTAAAGAACAACTTGAACTAAACGTCCTCTCAGATGGCAATTTTTCGCACAAACTCTCTCACAGAGAAACAGCATCAACAGTTTTGCGCGCGCCTCAACCCAACCCACCCCAGTTCACCCCTGGCAGCCGAGCCGCTCGCACGTCCCCCAATCCCCAAATGTATACACCGATGAGTACCCATTCGTAATACGAGAATTGAAATTTAAAACACATACATTTGAATTAAAAATTATTATTTCAGTTTAAAAAAAGATCACTTTCGAAATTTAATTTTTTTTTCTAAGTGGCCAGTGGTACAGTTTATGTTCTTGAAGACAAATGATGTGGTATATGACAGAAGTGGGGTAGTGATATATAGCTGATATTATTGTGATGATGATAAAATGATCATCAGACACACAAGACGACTTTGAACGTGATTCTGCCAGGTATGTGTTTATTTAAACATATTCTAATATATGTAAAGCGTTTTAAATATATTAAAATTTCTCATTTATATAAGTACAAAAATTGAAGAAAAAAAATACAAGTCTAATGTCTAAACATAATATATTTTTCTAGTTAAATAAATAGTTTTAAAATCAACTGAACCGAAATGACTTAATGATTTAATATAAATTATATATGACATTAAAAAAATATATTAACAGTCCAATAAAATAAATAATTAACTTTTGAAAAAGCAGACCAAATCCAAATGTTTAATATAAATCTATAAAACCATTTACATTATTCAGTTAATTTAATTTTAATTAAATTTTTACAGTCGAACGATGATTCGTTAAAAATGTTATTTTGCAACTCAAAGAGTTTTTGGTGCGTAATACATATTAACTAGCTTTTTTCTCGACTTTATGTGTGTGGCTGTGTTGATAACCTAATTCTTTCTCCATCCCAGAAAGGCGCTACGCATATACCAAATTTCATAATGATTGATCGAGCCATTAAGGCGATAAGGGGTAACAGACAAACTCACTTTCGTATTGACAATTTAAAGATTAGTCTACTTTTATATTTGCATAAACTTGATTGTGATTTATATAAAAAAAATATGGAAAATTTAATCAATTTAAAAATCGCATACGTACAAAGTATTGACTTTCTGCCTGAAATGTCGAAACTGTGCACGTATTATAGAAATAATTAATGAGACCGGGAAAAGGTAACGAAACGAGGGCCTGGCCCAATATGCTTCCGAAAAGAAACATTTAATAAGTACTCTGCAATTTAAGATATGGCTTCGCAAAAAAAGTCCGATTTTAATCATAACAAAATTGGGAGTTAGTTACGCGGACAACTTAACTATCATATCAACTGTTAACTATCCAATGCTGAACGTAGAATTCTCCATCTTTATGGGGTATTTTGCTAATAGTTCCCACGATTAGCTGGCGGGTTAGCGACCGCAGTTAAGTTTTATTATTTTAAGAGGGATGCTGCTGCCTTCGACCATTGAGTTCACTTAGTCGCCTCTTACGACATCCACGAAAAAGGAAGGGATAAGAAAGGGGTGGTCCGTTCTATGCTGGGACCATATAGTTAGAAAACTTAATGGGTAATAAAAAATCTGAAATAGAAAATCGAAAAAAGTTAATACGTTTATCGTGCGATAAAACAATAAAATAAATTAATAATAATATACTATAACCATTATAATTAATAATAATATTTATTGGATCCAAAAAGACATGTAACAATCATACATTTCGTTCGAAGACTTCACACACAGAAAATACAGATGACAACTTGCTCTTTTTGGAAATTATGTAAAAAATAATATTTACGAAGTCGATCTCACCGGAGAGTCTTGATAATGACGTCTGTCCCCTTTCAAAAATATAAAAAAAAATACTTGTGTTAAAAAAAAATTATTTTATCTAGCGCTCAATTAATAATTTAAATAATTCTTGTACTGTGTTACCACACACCGTCTGTATTGATAGAAATTTATTTGTTAAAATTAACTTTTTTTAAGAAAAAAAAAGCAGCAGTTGAGTTTCTCGAGCGTACTTCTCAGCTGAAATTACATTACGAACTGGACGGTGGAATCATAAATTAAAAATGCTTATAAGTAAGTTTATTTGAATAAAAATTATTCTTTTTCTTATGCAAATACTATAAGAATAAGGACTTTTATTCTTATGGTAATACTGTGTAGAGAGAGCTCGAGCGAGAAAAGCTATAGGAAACATTTAAAACTAAGTGTATTTTGAAAAATGAACAGTGACTTTAAACGTGAATATTTGCTTATACACCAATAAGGTGACAAGTCGAAGATACGCTACGTCATAAGATGCTGATGATAACATCATCATCATCATCATCATCATCATCATATTAGCCATTAACTGTCCACTGCTGAACATAAGCTTCCCCCATTAAGGAGGGTTTTGCCTGTAGTTGCCATGCTTTGCAGGCGGGTTTACAACCGTAGTTAGGCTTTGGTAACATTTTAAAAAGGACGTTGGTGCTTATCCCTTGACCATTAAGTTGTCTTAGTTGCCTCTTACGACATCTAAGAGAAAGGAAGGAGTGGCTTATTCTATGCCGGGACCACACGACTTACTAATATAATAAAATTGTAATAAGATGCTGCTGGTACGTGGGAGATATTAAAGAAAAAAAATATATAATAATTTACCAGAGGGACCTCTTTCCCCCAATAAAAGTCGTGTGATCCCGGTATAGAAAAGGCCACGTTATCCTTTCTTTAGGTAATAGAGAATATATAGAAGCGAATAAATAGGTATTCCAGGGGGACACTTTGTACAAAAGTCGATTGCTTGGGTACCTCTGTCCCATTCGTTTTTCAACCGTGAAGCAGTTGTGTTTGCATGGCTGTGTTTCGGTTTGAAAGGTGGGATATGGCGTGAATTTACTGTGTACAGAGGAATAACATCTGAGTCCTCAAGAATGGCAACACATGGGGGGTATCATGGGCGAAACAGTATACTCTGTTATGTCCATGGTACTGCTCATGTATATAGGCGACGGTTACCACTTTCCATCAGGCGGGCCGTCAGCTTGTTTGCCATTCTAAGTTGTATAAAAAAAAAGAATTAATATTTACTACTAGATTGCTAGTTAAATTTACATGTAGATTTAAAACACTGACTCGATTGTGGTAAAACAGTTATTTTGGTTTAAAAACTAAACTATTTGACTAATTTTGACAAAATTTCTATAAGGTCATCATAATGTCACAAACTTACACATAAAAAAAATTCCAAGGGTGAATTAATAATAATTCATTTTATTTTTTATTTTTCTTCTCTACACTCCAAATCGATTTATCAAACCGAAACAAAGTAACCGAATCTCTTCTTACAATGTAATCGTTATCTAAAAGTGGAAGAAGCTTCGAAGTCGTTAAAAATAATTCCACATCAAAGGGCCGTCAATTAAAATAATTAAAGATCAAGGAAAGTGTAAAACTTGAACGTGAAATTGTAAAAATAATTCTCGGCATTCCATTGAAACTACTGGAGTTTTATTAAAGTGCAAGCTTTAAGAAATTTTGCAGCTTCAAGAAGGAGTTATAAGGGAAAAAAATAAGCGAATTTTGTATAATTTTTGTCTGCTTTTCAAACACATAGTACTGTTCAAGTGTATAAATGACAGTTACTTTTCAAAATTAAACTGTCATTCCTAAGGACCATAGTCTGCTATATGCCTGTGTACTCTGAAATAATTTTTTTTTAATAAGTGAAAATAGTATGGTAGCCCCGCCTGCGCTAACGGGATACGCTGAGCTGATACTGGGAGCACCAGTGAAGGATGATAGACGAGAATGAAAACATGCCAGTTAGCCCATCATGATGAATTCATCAGGAATTAACCATACCAGTTTCCAGGGAAAACCGCGAGAAGATCGACCTGGTTGGGTATATTGCTAGCAATGGGATTCTCAGTCTCCATTACTAACAATCTCTTTCCCTCCGTGTACTCTGTAATTTCACTGCCATATCCCACCCTTCAAACCGAAACACAGCCATGCAAACAACTGCTTCACACACTACAAAAACATAGATGGAACAGAAATACTCATGCAGACGTCCTTTGTATAAAGTCTGGGAGACTGTGTTGAAATAAATTCCACTGTGTTCGATTGACCGCAAGAGATATCTTTTGGAGAAAAGTTCAGATTTGCTTACATTATTTTTATTAATTAATTTAGTTAGTATATTACTGAGTAAATTCCTATTTAAATAATAAATGCGAATGTTTGTAACGATAGTTGGATATTTGTTACTCTCGCAAAAACTACTGAATGAATTCGAATGAAATTTAGTACACAGGTAGGTTACATCTTAACTTAGCACATAGGATACTTGATAAAGTTATTCACGCGGGAGAAGCTATGGGACACAGGTAACAAAAAATATATGGAATATAAATAGAACTGTATCAAATTAAAATAATAATAATAATAATTTATTTATTTGTTAGAAATGTGGATATAATAATGGTCTTAAATATAATAGATCTACACATTTCGCCTTATCTAAAGGCATGCAAATTTAGTATTATAATTTAGTGGCTTACGTATATTAATAGCCTACAAGGATCAATCCATAAATATTGGCAGCCGCACACATACTAATGGTAGCAGACTAAATAAATACAAATACAAACTAAACAAAAACAAATACATAACAAGTCAATAATATAACAAATGTCATACAATACAAATGAATTACACATTTACATACATTCATTCTTGTCTATGATATTATGAAATAACAAATTTTAAAATTAGAACTATCGATCGAAACCAATCCTCAATATTTGATACAATCTAGGAGTAATAACATTATATAAATATAATATATAAATATAATATCACATATTATAGATTGTCCACAAATGCTTCAATTATTTTACTTTCGAATTCCCTCTAGAATACTTCAGAAACAGATAACTTTTTTACGTCCTCCGTTGAGAAGAATAGACTTAGAAGCCAACACGCCTGTACCCATACTATGTAGTATACTAAACGCCCACAACAATCTGATTAATAACAATTTCGAACCTATTAACAAAAATACAACCTATAGAGAAATGTAGGATAAGAACTTATTAAAGAACATTTTAGACATACGTTCTTAAACTGTTTATTTTTGGGATACTTTTTATTATTAATAATAGAACATGTGGTGTTCGCATGTAAAAGACTTTTACATTAAACAAAGTTACTTTCCTGTTACTGATTAAGTAGCATTTAAAATCTTAAAAGTTTATTTTTTTTATATTACTGTTCCATCAGGAGACGGATGATGTTGCCAATATAACCTTGACATTAGAAGAGACATTACAGTTTTATTGGTAATGCGATAAGATTTCCTTTTCCGTGTTCGTTGGAAAAGTTATTAGTGGGCCTTATTAAAAAAAACGATGGAAAATGTACAATATTTATTATAATATAATATTTATTATTAAGATTGCCTAGAAAAGATCGCTTTTAGCGATAAGATAGTCCATTGTTTTCTCAGTGTAATATTTTCTTGTAATTATTTGTATCTATAATAAGTTTACCATTGTAATGTTTTGGAGGAAACAATAAAGAATATCTATCTATTATAAAAGTATCATCATCTGCCTTTAACTGTCCACTGCTGAACATAAGCCTCCCCATGGGGGGTTTTGCCATTAGTTGCCACGCCTAGCAGTCGGCTTAGCAACCACAGTTAGGCTTTAGAGACGTTTTAAGAGGGGCACTGCAGCCCATCCCTCGGCCTCCCTCTGTCACCTCTTACTACGCCCACGGGAAAGAAAGTGGTGGCCTATTCTACGCCGGGACCACACAGGAAAAAGTGTAAGTTGAAATAAATAAATTATAACAGATTGTAACACATTATTCGAAATGACAATATGGAACTTAACACATACTAAATACGAGTCGAGTTACAAGACGATGACATTCTCTAACAAAGTTGAAACGAGATAAAATTTTATCGGTGGCGCCTATGAACATTGGAAACGTCGTTACCATACGATTGCCGCATATGTACGTAACTGGAATAAATGTAGCCATTTATTGATTCAAGCGTTCCTGATAGACACAATCGCGCTGTAATAAAACGGGACGAGTCTAATGTTACGGTTTCTTCATTCTATATGACTAGAGATTATTTAAATGCAAACAAATCACTAATGATTTCAATATCATCATCATCTTATCAGTAACTGTTCATTGTTGGACATATCCATTCTCCATAAGGGGCGTTTCGCCCTAATGCAAACACAACTCCTTCACGGAAGATACACGAATGGGACAGAGGTACCTAAACAGAATAAGTCTGTTATTCTTATTACATTATTTGAATATCGACTTTAAAATCCCACAGCATTACCTTGTACATTAAAAAATACTTGACTGAAAGAGACAGGATCTCCAGTTATGTTTACAGAATATTCCTTAGCCTCGGGGGAAATGAAAATAGACTGTTGGAAAGTGTTGGAATTTCTTATATAACTATAAGCAAAGAAAACGGGCCTGGGGCCCAACTTAGAGAGAGCGAAGGATTATCTTGATTTAAAACAAACTGCAAAAACAATAAACTCATTTTGTTCTAAAAAGAAAAACGTTAAAAATACAGGATGAATCAAGCCTTCATGCATGAGACGAGCGAATGGAAGAATAACTTGAGACAAATTTCCAAAATAACAGAAAAAAATAGTAAAAAAAAATGAAACGATTTTTCTAACTCGACTTTAAAAATAAAACAACATAAGGTAGAAATACAGTTATCAATCTGACTACCAAACGTAACATCTACGCACAAAACTCCCCTGTAGGGGGAGGTCTGTGGTCAGCAGTGGACCGTTAAGGGCTGATATGATGAGCTTTATTTGGGGAAGAAAGGTACGCGTGAGGCGACCTCATTCGAGCAAACGCAGTGTAGGACAACCCCCCCCCCCTCTCCCACTAGATAGAGTGACGAACTCAGATGCATTGCAGGGAGTCAGTGGAGGTAAGTGGCTCAGGACCGTTCCCTATCTGTCCACTGGTGGACATAGCTTTCCCCCATAGACTGCCATAAAGAACGGTCCTAAGCCTCCTGGATTCACTGACCCCTGCAATGTTCTCGATTCGTTTGTTCTTTTTTATATTTTAATATTTTATTATCTCGTAACTTCGCCATTTATAAACCGATTTGGAAAATTATTTTTTTATCTGTAAGAATATACTTTTATATAAATCCCGTAGAAACTTTATCAAAATCGCTTAAATAATTCCCGCTTTAGTTTCACATAAGACAGAATATGTTTTCACAATGATTGCCCACTAAATCAACATAGATATTTTCTCAATATTGATTCAGTAATTATTTTTTAAATACAATTCAATTATGTGCTTTCTTAAAACAAAATCTTAAATTAAATAATCACATATTTATTATTCTTTCGCCCAATTTGGAATGCAATTTTAGCTTTTAATCGTTTTCACCTTTGAAAGGGACCATTCCCTAACTTGAATACATGAAAGGTCTGTAAGTAAACGAGATTTTATTGGCTTCAGTGTTCCTACTTATTTTCAAGTCAAATATACGTGGAACGAATTGAGCCAAAGCAAATATTTAATATACAATGTTAGCGGTAAATTATATTTTTAACCGACTTTAGAAACATTGAAGTTCTTAATAAGGTTGTATTTTTTTTTTATAATTGTAACCTAAGAGGTTACAATTATAAAAGAGGAAGAGGAGGGGAACTTCGTTAGTTGTAAACCAGTTTGGAAAATTATTTTTTTTTATCTGAAAATATATACTTATAGATTAGTCCCACCCTTCAAACCGAAACGCACAACATTAGATACAAAAGTCGTTTGTTTGGGTACCTCCGTCCCATTCGTGTTTCTACCGTGAAGCAGTTGTGTTTGCATGGCTGTGATTCGGTTTGAAGGGTGGATGGGTGGGGTATGGCAGGAAATTTACAGGGTACAGAGAAATAACACCTGTGTCCTCAGGAATGGCAACGCATTGGCGATAGCATGGGTGAAACAGTATACTCTGTTATGTCTATGGTACTGCTCATGTCTATAAGCGACGGTTACCACTTTCCATCAGGTGGGCCGACAGCTTGTTTGCCATTCTAAGATGCATAAAAAAAAGTTAACGTACCAAAAATATTCACGTCGCCTGATATTCAAAGTAAAAATTGATCATAACTAAATTGTAGGTACAGATAGGTCGGGGAAACGATTATCATAAAAAAAATATCGGAGATACGTCAAATCGCAATGAAATCTTTCCATTTCGTTTATTACCGGTCCTTGGGATATCGTTTAATGCCAGATTAATACACTTTCACGTTAACATCAGATTCGTTAGACTGATTCGAAATCGAATCAAAAGTTAACGATGATTTTTTTGCACTTAACTATACATATAACAGTATACAGTTTATATGCATTAATAAGTTTATATTTTTATTTAAATAAATAAATACACAAATAAATAAATATACAGATTAATAAATAAATACGCGAAGTTATGTTTCAAAATTTTTAATTAAGTCACTGTAACTACTAATGAACTGTCAGTTTTCTCATATTGGGTTTGCTGGAAGAAATCTCTATTGGAGATAAGCTCGCCTTTGTGCACTGTTATGTTTGTTTTTACATTTTAATAACCTTTTGTGTACAATAAAGAATAAGTAGTCGTTACCTATTTTGTCATTATCATCACGTCATCTATTCACATTCATAACTCCACTGAGCTAAGGATCAACCTACAACACGTTCGTCATTACTAAGTCGTCTTTGAGAACCTTTCTTTCCCATCGATTGTTGATACTTCGAGCTATGTGGATAACCTATTGGCTCTTGAACAAACTAAAAATAAGTTGTTCCGTATTACTATGTATTTAAAACTTTTCTTAAAATAATAATAATTAAAAAATTATAACACCGTTAAAGATCTGTAAAGCACACCGTAACAAGAACGTTCATTCTCGTTCATTGTACGTTCCGTTACAGCAAATATTGGCCACATTACAAATATTTCTTACGTATTTATATATATAAATATATAAATTTGGGATGGAGAAGGCCATAAGCTACATTTGATCTCAGCCACTACGAAGCCGTAGAAAAAAAACGATTAAAAAATAAACATAACTTGTACATTTCAAATCGTACTGGCCAGTATCTGTTTTTTTTTTTATTAGTATTTTATATGATGGCCAGTATGTATTTTTTTATTGCTATTATTCTATTCTTTTTACAAACATTTAAATGAGATACAATTTTATTCCATTATCTCAGTGTAACAGAACAAACAACATACGCTATTTGCATGTTATAATGGTTCACGCTAAACGATTGGATAGCAATGAGTATGAAACATGTCCAAACCTTGTTATGACGTCAAGTTGTCATACACAAATAGGGTTGCTACTGTCTCGAAACATATAAATCAAACTGAACAACATAAATTATATTAATTGGTTTTGATTTTACCACGATTAATCCAAAATAAACATAATTGTAGATATTTTGTGTATTGTTTTTAATTAGTTTTTACCTGCGACGTCGCCTGTAAAAATGTGCTATATTGATTAACTGAGATAAATATTAATCTATGCATGGAGCCCGGTTATGCTTATCTAATTTTATGACGATTAGTTCAGCCATTAAAGCGCCCAGAGGTAACAAACAAATAAATTGACTTTCATATTTATAAATTTTATCCTTTGAAACGAAGAAGCATGGGTACTTCTGCTGTAAATACGAGTGAGACAGAGGTACCCTAGCAGACGACTTCTGTACAAAACCAAAAATAAAAATGTTTTTGTAAAATCAATTTAAGATCGTTCATATTTTTGCTTGCCGAAGTGTGGCAACATTGTAATTGTCTGTTAATTTTCAAAAAGCATTTTCCATCTTTCGAATTTTCTGACGGATTATTTAAAAAGTGCTCTGCTGGCGAACTAAAACGTTGATCATAGAATACTTTTCATATAAATCTATCAAGAAAAATTATGCATCTACCTTCATATTTAGCTTCAGAATTTTTTAAATACATTTTCCTATCAAAATCCAATTTTTCAATAACACCTTAATAAGAATCATCGTCATCATATCAGCTGTCAATTTTACACTGCTAAACATAGATCTTCCCCTATTGGGGAAGTTTGCCAGTAATTGCTACGCTTGGCAAGTGGGTTGGCAACCGCAATTAGGCTTTGATAAAGTTTAAAAACCAACACTACTGCAAAACCCCCAATCATTCAGTTCCTTTAGTCACTATTTACGATACCCACGGGGGAAAGGGGTAGCCCATTCTATACCGGGACCACACAGCGAATATATATTGATAAGAATATTAATACATCATTAATGTATTAGCACCCTGTGTGGTCCCGACATAGGCCACCCTTTCCTTTCCCGTGGGTGTCGTAAGAGGCGACTAAGGGAGGGCGAGGGATGGGCAGCAGCGTCCCTCTTTTCTGTTAAAACGTCTCCAAAGCCTAACAGCGATCGCCAATCCGCCTGCCAAGCATGGAAACTCCTGGCAACTAGGGAGGGTTATGAGGGAGGCTAATATTCAGCAGTGGACAGTTTTTTTTTTATTTGATGGGTGAAAATGGTATGGTAACCCCGACAACGCTTACGGGATACGCTTGCGGAGCACCAGTGAAGGGTGATCGATGAGAATGAAAACAGGCCAGTTAACCCATTATGGTGAATTTATCAAGAATTAACCATGATAATTTCCAATGGGAACCGCGAGGAGGTCGACCTGGTTAGGTGTATTGCTAGCAATAGGATTCTCAGTCTCCATTATTAACAATCCCTTACCCCCCAGCAGTGGACAGTTAAAGACTGATATGATGATGATGATGAATGTATTAAATGGCTAGCAGAGAACTATTAGAGAGAAAGAGTTTGTTAGTAGGGGTCTAGCTAACCCATTGCTAGCAATACACCCTATCAGGTCGACCTCCACGCGGTTCCTCTCAAAACCATCGTGGTTAATTCTAATGGGCTAACTGACCTGCTTTCATCGTCACCTATCATCCCTTACTGGTGCCCCGACAGCATATACCAATTGTGCGGGCAGAATTACCATTTGATTATCACCCATTAAAAAAAAAAGCAGAGAACTATTTATATAAATCAGTTGAAAACATTGACGTTTTCGTTATTTTTTAAAATTGACAGATAATCCCGACTATGTCACAAGTTCGGTGAGCTGAAGTTATGAACGCACTTAATGTCGAGAGAATGAAATATTTCAGCCAGCACCCTAGTGACTATTTCTCTCTTACACTGTCCTAATTTTAGAATACCGTCCCGTCCATTTCTCGTTATATCTTCAACAATTGCATTCTTGTTTCGTGCCGTAATCTTTGATTACGCTATTTCTTTATTTTCTCCACCTCCGAGGGGCAGTGTTAAGTCATTTTGTGTAAATGAAGTCCAGAGTTCGATTCCCGATAGGAACAATTTAGGAAACAAATTATTCTTTATATCAGCTCTTAGTTCTTAGTGGATAATAATGCAATGAAATCCCTGCCTACGCTATCGGTATACGCTGGTGCAACATCAGTGATTGGTGAATAAGTAAACATGAAACCAGATCAGTTAGCTCATTGTGACGGATTCAACAAGAATTAATCACTATAGTTACCAAAGGGAGGCATGGAGGTCAACCTGACAGGATATATTGCTAGCAATGGGGATAAACGTCATCATTACTGGCAATCCCTCTCTCCCTTCTCTAAATTGACTCAGGTCCGGGTATAGTAAGTTGAGCTTTTTAATTGTCGTAATTTATTTACTCATAACACAAAGAATCCTAGCTTGAGAACTAGGCAATAATACTTGATGTGATTATATGACACTTACTCAGTTATAATTATTTACTTGTGATCACGTGGGTTCAACCGCGTGATCACAAGTAAATAAATCGAGATATTGTAAAATCTCGATTATCCGAACATCGATTATCCAAATATTCGATTATCCGGACTTATTTCTCACACTTCTAATTACCGATTTAGAAATAGTATTATGTATTTATTGGATAAATACGCATTACGTAATACATTATATAGGCATTATCTTTATAGCTCGTATTTTTTTATTTATCGTGTTCTCTAAAAAGATATTAAAATTTAATTATTAATTATTGTTTGATATAACTTTGATATAAATTATCCGGATTTTCGATTGTACGGAATATTCCTGGTTTTATTTGATTCGAATAATCTAGATTATACTGTATGTCCATTGACCAAATAAAAAGTAGTCTATGTTCTCCATCTTATATAATCCATACAGATCAAATTTTATAGCGATGGGCTAAGCACTAAGAAGTCACATGACATTTATAATATTAGTAAGGTAGGAAAAAGGATTGTTAGTAATGAGGATTAATAGCCCCATTGCTAGTAAGCCCTGTCAGGTTGGCCTCCACGCGGTTCCCTCTGGAAACCATTGTGACTAATACTTGTTGCAATCGTCACAATAGGCTACTAGACCTGCTTTCATGCTCATCTATCATCCCTCACTGCTGCCCCGCCAGTGTATACCAATAGCGCGGGCCACCATTCTATTATCATCCATTAAAAAAATATTAGTAAGATTTTATTTGTGCAAAATGGTAACGCATGAGAGGTATTATTAGCGACACAGTATACTCTGTTATATCCATGGTACTGCTCACGTCTATTGGCGACGGTTACTTTCCATCAACTGGGCTGTCAGCTAGTTTGGCATTCTATGTTGCATAAAAAAAAAAACACAATTTAAGATAAATATAGGAACAAAAGCTGGCAGCTTCTGTTACAAACTCAATAAGCAAGCTACAGTATTTTTCTTTAGAAAGCGTTACGGTTATTCTCGCTTTAAAACGAACTTTACCGAAGAAGAGGCTTCGCTCCAAAGTGGATGTAGTCTACAAAAACAAAACGGTTAAAATAAGGTTTATATTAAACGAACAATACAAGAATAACTTATAAAAAATGTTCATGAGTAAAGTTCAGTACTAAAAGAATGAACTTAATAATTCCTAGACGTAATAGGCGAATAGAAGGAAATAAGATCCAAACGTGTAAAGCATTCAAAAACAACGAGTCCTTAATTAATATTATAAACTAGCTGTATTCTGCTGTTTTACTCGCGTGAATAAATATATAAATAAATCCTGTATGTTAAGTTAGAATATAACCTATCCATCTACCAAGATTAATTCAAATCCTTTTAGCTGTTAAAGTATTACCATATATAAGATTTAGTAACAAACATTCAAATATCTTCACAAACTGAGATTTTTTACATTTAAAATTTTTGATGGAAAGCGAAAGGATGTTGTCTAATTTATAATCTTACTTCTTTGTATTTCTTGAAATTTTAACGACTCTTTTAGAGTGAAAAACGATAGACAGTTTTTATCCCGGTCAATCGATATAATCCCGGTCAAGCGGGCAAAGTCGTGGAAAAACACTAGTAATCCGATAAAATCTAGCTTCAGTGTACCCCGTAATCTAAACATTTGACTTCTGAGTCACAATCACGGAGTCTTACATTGAAATAACCATTTACGATCGGATCTTAAGATAATCCCGGAGAAGTCCAAATAACGCGTAATGTGGGTCGATTTGTACTTTCTGCCGAACTTGCTGCGAAATTTAATTAAACCAACCTTTATAACACGAATCTTAGAAGATAACCTGTACTGTGGCGTGATTTTACTGGGTACAGAGGAATAACACCTGTGTCCTCAGGAATGGCAACGCATGGGGGGTATCATGGGCGAAACAGTATACTCTGTTATGTCCATCGTACTGCTCATATCTATAGACGACGGTTACCACTTTCCATCAGGTGGGCTGTCAGCTTGTTTGTCATTCTAAGTTGTATAAAAAAAAAAACTTTAACCTTTATTGAATAATACTAAATAAAAATTCATTTAGAAAAATAAAACTCAAATAAATCATTACTAAAGTACAAAATAGTAACACTAAAATAGTTTCCTCATTAGAACTTGTCGTGAATATAATGAAACTAAGGTTTTTTTGCCACTTAGAATGCCAAACAAGCTGACGGCCCACCTGATGGAAAGTGGTAACCGTCGCCTACAGACATTAGCAGTACCATGGACATAACAGAGTATACTGTTTCGCCCATGATACCCCCCATTCGAAGCTGGGGCGAAGAGTGAGTTTACAATAATTATACTTGTTCAAGAGAAGAACAATTTAAAATGAAGTCCTATGCCAAGCCATGCGGCCAGTGTATTAATAGTAGGCTTAAGCTTTATGCAAGAGATTCATCCCCAATATTGGAATTTTAATAAGAATTAAAGTTTAAACAATCAATTACATGCAACTTAGAATGTCAAACAAGAAATAGTAACCACTACCTATAGACATGAATAGTACCATGTGTATAACAGATTATACTGTGCCACCCATAATACCCTCCATGCGTTGCCATTCCTGAGGACTCAGGTGTTATTCCTCTGTACCCTGTAAATTCATTGCCATATCCCACCCTTCAAACCGAAACACAGCCATGCAAACACAACTGTTTCACACTAGAAACACGAATGGGCCAGAGGTGCCGAAGCAAACGACTTTTGTACAAAGTCTCCCTCTGGTAATATTTTTTGATTAACGGTTAGAAGTCAATATTGTCCTTTTTGTGGAATGAAATCGATACATGACGATTTTGCCCCATCACTAGTACTGTTGATTAGAGACAAGTATGCATATAAATAGGTACGAGTGGCTTGACCATAACCACAGCGCAGCGCTAAATTAGTGGTGGTTTGTACAGTAACAACTATATATCATATAACAGAATAGAATAGAAAATATTTATACCAGAGGGAGACTTCGTTCAAAAGTCGTTTGTTTGGATACCTCTGTCCTATTAATTAGTGTTTCTACCGTGAAGCAGTTTTGTTTGCATGGCTGTGTTTCGGTTTGAAGGTTAGGATATGGCAGTGAATTTATAGGGTACAGAGGCATATCACCTTAGTCCTCAGTAATGGCAACGTATGGGAGGTATTGTGGGTGGCACAGTATAATCTGCTATACACATGGTACTTTTCATGTCTAAAGGTAGTGGTTACCATTTTTTTTTTTGGCATTCTAAGTTGCATGTAATTGATTGTTTAAACTTTAATTCTTATTAAAATCCCAGTATTAGGATTGGATCTCTTGCTTAAAGTTTTAATCTTCTATTATAACACTGGCCGCTTGGCTTGGCATAGGACTTTATTTCGAAATGTTCTTCTCTTAAACAAGTTATAATTATATTATTGTATACTTGTATACTTACTCTTCGCCCCAGCTTCGTACCCGTACGAACTAATGACGAGAATGAGACCAAGTTTTCCCTCTCACTCACTTTTTCATAATTTGAACGATTAGTTTCAAGACCATCTGGAACCCTTAGTCTCAAGAACATAAAAGTGAAAACCATATTCATTTATTCATTTTGGTGCAGAAGTTTTTGCGTGATGCTGGTACAAACATATCTGCATAGACAGGCAGGCAGGTGGATAAAATTTTTAAAATATATCATTTGCTTCTACCGCTTCTATTAAAACTCTTTACACTATTTTACAATATTTTTTTTTTTTTATAATAGTAAAATTCAATCGGATCGCTAGTAAATTATAATTGAAATAAAAAAAAGCATCAGAAATAAAACAAACTCCTTTTTCAACCACTTTTATATAAATGGACAACGGGAATTTAAAACTTCCGGGTGAAGCCTAAACAATTGTCGGAAACGACCAACATAGTAGACGGGTTCATTAAATTTTCATTGTCCATTTATATGTAAAATATATAAAGATAACGAGACTAAATGTTTATTAATTAATTAATTTATTTATTTATTCATTTATTTGTTTATTTATATGTTTTTGTACATTAACTTTTAATAATAATTATTATAATTAAACAACTTAAAAAAGGAAGGAGTTTCTCAAATCGATTATAGTTTTTAAAGTGTTTTTTTTTTTACCTCTTAACTCCGTCATTTATAAATCGATTTGTAAATCTCTTTTCATATTAAAAGAATTCAGATTGGTCTCTTAGAGATTTTATCAGAAACGCTTCAGTTGTTTATAAGTATATAAAGCATATCATGTACTAGGTTTTACCAGAGGGAGTAATTATTCCCCAATATGTATATTAAGAATGAATGTACAAAAGCATAAATAAATTAATTAATGGAATTTAATTATTTTTTTTTATTTCACAGGTTTTGAAATCTTTTTTATGCAACTTAAAATGGCAAACAAGCAAATGGCCCACCTGATGGAAAGTGGTAACCGTCGCCTATAGACATGAGCAGTAGCATGGACATAACAGAGTATACTGTTTCGCCCACGATACATCCCATGCGTTGCCATTCCTGTGGACTTAGGTGTTATTCGTCTGTACCCTGTAAATTCACTGCCGTATGCCACCTTTCAAACTGAAACACAGCCATGCAAACACAACTACTTCACGTTAGAAACACGAATGGGACAGAGGTGCCCAAGCAAACGGCGTTTGTACAAAGTCTCCCACTGATGAATCGTTATCTTAATATACAACAAATATTAGATACGAATCCAGTCAAGTATACAAAGGTGACATGGTAGGTACAAGGTTAGAATTTTACGATCCTATATAAAATCCATTTGCTCCAGATTGTGTCGCTCATACTTATTATACTAGAAATATGCCGAGGGGTTGACGCCAGCCGCGACACAGTCATTATTTTTTATTCCACCGCCTGATTTTAATAAAGTATTCAGTACATTTCAGCTAATTTCATCTTGATATATAAAAGTCACGGTACATATTCATTCATACATTCCACCCGTTAATTGTACACTGCTGTAAGCCTTCCCCATAAGGGGAGTTTTGTTAATAGTTGCCACGCTTGGCAAGCAAGTTGGCAACCGCAATTAGGGGGAATGGGATTGTTAGCAATAGAGTTTGATAGCCTCTTTACTAGCAATATGCCCTATTAGGTCGACCTACACGTGGTTCTGGTTGGAAACCATCGTGAACAAGTCCTGTTGATTCGTCACGATGGGCTAACTGACCTACTTCATCCTCACCTATCATCCTTCACTGGTGCCTTGATGGTGTATACCGATAGCGTAGGTGGGGTTACCATTCCATTATCACCCATTAAAAAAAACCGCAGTTAGACATTTAGAAATGTTTTAAGAGGGACGTTGCTACGTATACTTCGATCATTAAGTTCCCTTAGTCGCCTTTTACAACACCCAAGAGAAAGAAAGGGGTAGCCTGTTCTATGGCACGATCATACGGCCACATGTCACATATAGATACATATAAATCAGGTCGCTCGATCATCGTAAGCGCTCGATTGATTTTCATGAAGTTTTACAAATGCATATTGTTTTCTTCAACTTGAAAAGTAGGACAGTTTTTTTTTCAATAACTTTTGTTTATATTTTTTACACCACTAAGGTGGTAAACAAGCACACAGCCCAACTGATGGTAGGCGGTTACTCTCACGCAAATAGCAGTATTTTAGAACAGACTCGGAAAACATCTTTGTTCAAATAAACAAATAGAAATAGAGATTTACAAGTTCTTTTTAATAGACAGCTTTTATGATCTACTGCTATATTCAGAATGTTGTCATTTGCTGAGAAATACCTCTTTATTTATTACTAGCTGTTGCCCGCGACGTCGTCCGCGTTTCCGTCGTTTTTCGTAAAACAAGTAACCTATGTCCTTCCTCACAGTTCATTGGTTTTGATGTAACAGACACATTTCCCTTCACTGCTCTGCTCCTATTGATCGTAGCGTGATGAAAAGTATACTATAACCTGCCCAGGAGTATGAAGAATAATTGTATCAAGTTTCGTTAAAATCCGTTTGTTTGTATTTGTTTCTATAACGAACATACAGACAGACAGACAAAAATTTTACTGAATACTTTTTTGGCATCAGTATCGATCACTAATCACCCCCTGATAGTTATTTTGGAAATATATTTCATGTACAGAATTGACCTCTCTACAGACTTATTATAAGCATAGAAGATGTATCAGATTATCATGGTAAATTATTAAATTATGATACTTGTAATACTAAAAGGTTTTCAATTTATAAATGTATTTTAAATGTAAAATTATATTGGCATGATCGTTTCTTTCTGGTAAACTATTTATTTAGTTATTTATTATTCACTTGAAACATAAAATACAAGGTTCTATATATAAAAAAGAAGGTTTTACATATATAAAAAACATAAGTACATGTTTCATGTACTCACATGTTTAAATATTGAAGCTTTAATACTAATTTTAATCCCATTCGTGTTTCCACCGTAAAGCAGTTGTGTTTGCATGGCTGTGTTTCGGTTTAAAGGGTGGGATATAGCGTGAATTAACAGGGAATTTACAGGGTACAGAGGAATAAAACCTAAGTCCTCAGGAATGGCAACGCATGGGGGGGTATCATGGGCGAAACAGTAAATACATACCATGGACATAACAGATTATGTCCATGTTACTGCTCATGTCTATAGGCGGCGGTTACCATTTTCCATCAGGTGGACCGTCAGCTTGTTTGCCATTCTATGTTGTATAAAAAAAAAACCTTAAATTTGTTACACTAATTTAAGGTTTTTTTTAGATCAAAATAAATAATTTTGTCAGAACTGAAGTAGATTTTTTTTGCAGGACACGATCATTAATTATATGTAGCAATTTATCCACCATTCTTATTCATATATTCATAATATAGTAAGTATGTAAACGAGTTGGTTTGTAAGGAAGTGTCGATGTAAAAATAAAGAAGAGCATGCAACGATGGTTCGAGCGTGTGGGCAGAATGTTAGATGAGGGAACGAGGAAACGGATAATGTAAAAATACATGTACGTATTCGAGCAACGATGCAGACCTTAACGGACCTTATTATAGTATATAGCTTGTGTACTATAAGGAAGAAGTTAAGTGTCAGAAATATAGTGTGCGGAAATAAACGAATTGTAAGGGTGTGACGAATTATTACAATTGTATATTGGTTACCAAAAAACACGCACACACAACTCACGCACACACGCACGCACGCGCACACACACACACACTATAGTATATATATTTATATATACAATACATAGGGAGACTATGTACAAAAGTCGATTGCTTGGGTACCTCTGTCCCATTCATGTTTCTACCGTGAAGCAGTTGTTTGCATGGCTGTGTTTCGGTTGAATTTCCACAAAAAAAAACTTACAAATTATATCAACGAGAGCAAATGACGTGACAAATATGAAAAAGAACATGACAATAAAAAGAGACAAAACAAGAATTTAAAAAAATTAGACAGAATTTGTGAAGTTTTTTTTAAGTATATTTTTTTATATATAAGTTTAAGCTTTTTTAATTTATTACAATTAACTCCAAATATTGAGTGATAGCTTAATAATAATATTATCTCGTAATTAACATTTTAGATTCCTAGCAGAGCACTTTTTGAATAATCAATCAGAAATAAAAAAAAATTATAATTGTTTTTGAAAAGTGACAAATAATTGCCAGGTTTTTTTATGGGTGAAAATGGTATGGTAACGATAACTCCGCCTGCGCTAATGGGTTACGCTGGTGGAGCGCCAGTGAAGGGTGATAGATGAGAATCAAAACAGGCCAATTGGGCTAATCATGATAAATTCATCAGGAATTAACAATGATAGTTTCCAGGGGGAACCGCGAGAAGGTCGACTTGGTTTGGTATATTGCTAGCAATGGGATTCTCAGTCTCCTTTACTAACGATCCCTTTCCCCCACTTATTAACTACTACACGAGGTGTAAATAAAGCATTCCCTTTTCCTAATACAGCGTGTTCCATTATGGCAATAACTATTAAATTTTAACTGAGCTTTAGCGTTAAATTGTCAAAACACCCGTTATCGGTATGTGAGAAACACTCACCAGCGTTTATGACGTCATAAAGTCGTTTCCAGGGGGAACCGCGAGGAGGTCGACCTGGTTGGGTATATTGCTAGCAATGGGATTCTCAGTCTCCATTACTAACAATCCCTTCCCCCCCTAATTGCCAGGATGAAACGCTTTATTATAGACTCTCTCAAATTGGAAACCAATCAGAGTAACTGTACTGTAACCTTATATAATTCAATATCTCTGTTATGAAAAATATATAAATTGTTCAGTACAAAACAATAATCCGTGGATATTTTTTTGTATAGCCGTTGAAAAGAGCTTGCGTCGCTTGTACATTTATTTGCTGATCCAGTGTGTATGGGAATATACCGGGGCTATTTATAAGGGTTGTATTACCCTTTGGGTCTCGCCGCTTCCTGAGTAACTCTCGGACTCATATTTGGGTCACAAACTTGTATTTATTTCGAATTTCTTCGTTGTTATTATTTTTGTGAGGATTTAGCGAATTTTGGTGAAGATATATATAACTTTATTTGGGATGATTTTGTTACTGCATATATTTTACAGGGAGGTTGTGTTAAGCTGACAGCTTTTCGTGTTCATTTTGTGATACTGTCACCTGTGTGGATTTTATATAGCATGTATAAGTATATGTATATATGTGTATAAGTATATGTATATATGTGTATAAGTATATGTATATATGTGTATAAGTATATGTATATATATATATATATATATATATATATATATATATATATATATATATATATATATATATCGCCATCACTAGAATTAACTAATAAATTGTATTTAGTTAATTCTAGTGTGTAGTGTAGTACAATTATTTGGTAACTAGCTTCTGTCCACAACTTGGTTCGTGTAAATTATGGAAGTAGAGAACTTTTGAACTTTTGAATGGTGTATCAAGATAAAACATATACCAGTTTTTAAGTTAGATCTCTTAGAATATAATTGTAAAAACCGCATCCAATTTCGTGCAGTAGTTTTTACGTGATCCCGAAACAAACATATAGATCGAACCCTGAAGTCTTAGGAGAGATTTTGCCTCACTCTGCGTGTTCTACCGCTTATACAACGGATTGTGCTCAGAGGAATTATTCAATATGATGCCTACGGCCACTTTCTATCATCGTACGGCTCGCCATCGACAGGGAGTTCACCGTCATACCTTACAGCCTAAATGGTCCCGTACAACGCGGTTTCAGAGATGCTTTCTCCCACGAACACTCAGGTTATGGAATGAGCTCCCTGCCGAGGTTTTCCCAAGAGACTACAGCATGGGTTTCTTCAAAAGGGGGGTAAAGAGGTTTCTTCAGGGTCGGCAACGCGCGCGTAATTCCTCTGGTATTGCAGGCGTTCATAGGCTACGGTAACCGCTTACCATCAAGTAGGCCGTATGCTAGTTTGCCACCTCAGTGGTATAAAAAAGAAGACAAATAGAAAATTTATAGTTTTGGCTTCCATTACTCTTCTTAAAACCCTTCCCCACATTTTCTTTTTTAAGTATCTTCCATGTTCAGACATCGTCTGCTTACAATTTTATTATATTAGTAAATATACTGATTAAAACGCTCGGTAAATAATATATCACAATTGAAATCAATAATTTATAAGTAGATAATTAAACCATTTATCCTCACTGATATATTATTCGTAAATATGAAATGTGTTTGTTTGTTACCTCAAAGTGCTTTAAAAGCTTAATCAATCACTGTAAAATTCGGTATACATGTCCTTTTTTTTTGATGGGTGATAATGGAATGGTAACCCCGCCTGCACTATCAGTATACACTAGCGGAGCGCCAGTGAGAGATGATAGGCGAGGATGAAAAGGCAGGTGAGTTAGCCCATCGTGACGATTTTAACGATAAATTAGTCACGGTGGTTTCCAGGGGGAATTGCGTGGAGGTGACCTGATAGGGTATATTGATAGCAATGAGGACTAACCTCCCTATTACTAACCCTCCCCCCCCCCCGTATATAAGTAATGTATGAGATGAAGAAGGATATTATGTAGGCTACTATTTATCCCGGTTAATATACATATTCCGGTCACGCAAACGAAGTCGAGGGTAAAAGCATAGTGCATAATAAACAGGAGGTCGGTGTCGTTGTTTTATACAACCCTCTAAGAAGGAAACCGCGACATAATTACAAAAATATGACTCACATAAATTTCGTCCAAAGAAACTCCACCCGAAGGTTTCCGCTCGTCATCTTACAAAAGATAAACGACGCTGGTGACATGTGTGGGATACCAGCTTTTGTTTGCTCTGTGGACGGATCGTTAATTGTAACTTTTAGGGTTCCGGACATCGCAAAGTATAGATTGAACCCTAACATGAAGTCTAGATATTAATAATAAATATAATAATATAATATAAATATAATAATACGAACTTTTCGAGAATAATAAGTAAAAAGTAAAAATAATAATAGATATATAATAGTATAAATTAATGAAAAATATATAATAAATAAGAATAAATCTTCATCATATCAGCCGTTAACTGTCCACTGCCAAACATAGGTCTCCCCATAAGAAGGGTTTAACCAGTAGTTGCCACATTTGGCAGGCGAGTTGGCATGACACCATCCATGACACCTAAGGGAAAAGAGGGTAGCCTATATATATATACTATTATATATATTATGTGTTTATTATATATATTAATTTATATATAATGTATATATTAATTGTATTTTATATATTTTATAACCGCAGTATGTTTGAATAACTCAATGTTTAAGCAGCCCATTTCTCTATCATTAAGTTCCCTTACATGACACCATCCATGACACCTAAGGGAAAAGAGGGTAGCCTATATAAATATATACTGAGAGGCTACCTTAAAAGACCCAATGGCTTACCTTAAAATGAAAGGCACCAAGAAAATTAGACAGATTCGCTTTCAAAGTCACTTTATTATGGCTTTTGCCCTACCATTAAACTTGGGTCTAGCTACGGCCCTGTCTAGGACATATTCTTTTATACGAACTACGTCCTGACAATTACAAATGCAACAAAAGAAATTACCCAAATAATTACAACCTGAAATTACGACTTTACCCTACAAATATTTATTTTAAAATAGGTGATAATGAAATGGTAACTCCGCCTGCGCTAACGGTATACGCTGGCGGGGCACCAATGATGGATGATAGGTGACAATGAAAGCAGGTCAGTTAGCCCATCGTGATGAATTTCACTAGAATTAACCACGATGGTTTGCAGGGGGTACCGCGTGGAGGTCGACGTGATTGGGTGTATTGCTAGCAATAGTTAGAACCCATTACTAACAATTCCTTTCCCCCTACCCTACTAATATTAGAAATGTGAAAGTGAATTTATTTGTGTCTTGGTGCTTTAACGGTTCAACATCACAGAATTTGACGTACTGTTTAGATCAAAAAAGGACATAGGCTACTTTTTATCCTCGTCAGTAAACGCACGTGAACGAAGTCGTAGGTAAAGTTTAATATAAACAAACTATGGTTAAATATACATAGCTAAAATGGATTTTATAATACTACATTAAGGTTTATAATCGTAATACTCAGATAAGAACATTAAGTTTGCAAGTCAATTGAATAGAAAATGATGACCTATTTTCATTGTAACTGGCACCTAATCAACGTCTTTAAGGCGCTTCCGGTTGTTCTAGAACATTTAAATTTGGCACGAACACATATCTAGCAAAAGAAAAGAAAAAAAGAAATCATCTGTTCCTTTTTTTATTTACGACCCGTTAAACACGTACCAGTATTTCCATAACTGGCGAGCGATCAAAACGTTTAATATGAATGAACATAAAGCGCAAGCAAAGGAAAATAATCTTAAAATTCAAGTCATTTTATTTTCATTTTGATTTTTATGATACTTAGAATGACAAATCCACTAATGGACCAGCTGGGAGAAAATCGTAATAGTCGCCTATAGACATGAACAGCACCTCACTTCACGTCATACATCTATTATTCTTGAGAACTTTAGTATAGCTAATTAGTCAACTAGAATTATTTTAATTCATTTCGCTAAATCAACTAGTCGAGTTATCTCGACTAAAATACACGTAGTTATTACATTAGAATTGTTTTATTTAATTTCATTATCATTAGTTGACAGTTGCATGCATATTTTAATTAAACAAAATGATTCTATTTTAATATCATAACTACCGATTTAACTCAGTTGTATTTTTAGTCGAGAAATGAACTAGACGAGCTTTCTCGACTAAAATCACATAAGTCAAACCAGTAGTTATTACATGAAAATAGAATTATTTTCTTTAATTCCGTTACTATTTTTTATAGTCGTACGCATATATTAATTCAACAAAATAATTCTAATTTAATGTCATCACTATTGGATTGACTCAATTGTATTTTAGTCAAGAAATAAAGTAGTCGAGATTTCTCGACTAAAATACATGCAAGTTAAACCGGTAGCTATCATATTAAAATATAATATGTACTTACATAACAGTTAATAATAAAATAATTCTAATAGATAAACCAATGACATGGACTTCCCCAAAATAACACCTAATTCAGTAAAACGCTTTAGTATTATGCCCATATATCCTGTAACTTGTGTGTGTGTGTGGCCATGTGGTCTCGGCATCGAATAAACCAACCCTTCGTTTCCCGTGGGAGAGAGTGCGAGGGATGGACAGCAGCGGCCCTCTTTAAACATCTCTAAAGCCTAACTGCGGTTACCAGTCCGCCTGCAAAGCGCGGCAATTATTAGCAAAACCCCCCAAAGGGAGGCTTATGTTCAGCAGTGGACAGTTAAAGGCTGATATGATGATGATGATCCTATAACTTCTCTGTCATACCCCACTTTCTAAAACAATACAAAGCTGCTTCTCGACAAAATCATTGGTGGGCCAGAAGTATCCATACAAGCAACAGAGAAATACAAAAGTGCAGTCGTCTGATTGGGTATATCAGTTTCATCAGGATTTTTGCTACTGAAAATCTACTCTTGCATAGTGGCGTTTATAGGAAAATATAGAAGTACAATTACAGAGTACAGGAAATTTTCCTCAGGAACAACAGTGCATGAGAGATGCAATGTACACTGTCTTGTACAGGGTGTTCAGTTCCTTGCTGGTCACTGGTTTTATTGTAGTTAAATTATGCAAGAACTTGTACCAGAAGAATAAAATTAAAATAAAAATACCATGTATATACGTGCATGTATATTGATGAAGTAATAGAGAAGAACAAAAGACATTCCATAAAACAGAAGAAAAACAAAAAAGTATTTTACAATTATAAAATAGTTTGCATTATTATATTTTTGTTCGTATTGAACACAGGACTTTGTTGACGTCCATAATCGATGACTACTACTTCCTATCAGATAAACTTATATTACAAACCTATTTCCCATTTTAAGTTGCTTAAAAATATTTATATCACCACGGAACCCTCAAACCACATATGTCTCTCGCACTTATCCAGTTTTTTTGTCCGACGCACTTAACATCAGCAGTTACAAACCGATTAATCTTTCTTGTCCTGGAGCAGTATCTTGCAATTCTTCAGATCAAGTATTAATGTAATGACGCGGCGAATGTCCATCGAAAAACCAGATAAACGTATTTTTTTTTTCACGCAACTTAGCATGTCAAACAAACTGACCCTGTTTTGCATGGCTGTGTTTCGGTTTTAAATATTGTGGTTTGTGGAATATGGCAGTGAATTTACAGTGTTCAGAGGAATAACACCTGAGTCCTCAGGAATAGCAACGCATGCCCTCATGGGCGAAACAGTATACTCTGTTATGTCCATGGTACTGCTTTTGTCTATAGGCGACGGTTACCCCTTTCCATCAGGTGGACCGTCAGCTTGTTTGCCATTCTAAATTGTATAAAGAAAAACTGCTTCACGGCAGAAACACGAATGGGACAGAGGTGCGAAAGCAAACGACTTCTGTACAAAGTCTCCCTCTGGCTTACTCCAAAAATCTTGTTCTCGATTGACATAGCGCCAAATCAGTCTTTAACTTTCCACTGCTGTACTTATGTATAGCCTCGCTATAAGAAGGTTTTTACCAAAAGTTGCCACGCTTGACAGGTGTGGTTGCCAACCACAAGGTTTTAGTGATGTTTAAAGAGGTACGCTGCTGCTCATCTCTCAATCATTAACTTCTCTTAATCGCCTCTTACAACACCTACTGAAAAAACTTTTCTTTGGTCCATGCTATGCCCGGACCACACGGCTATTATATACTGGATAACCACATGATTATTATATATTGGATGTTACATAATTCAACCTTTAACTGTCTACTGCTGAACATAGGGGGGAAAAGGATTGTCAGTAATGAAGATTGAGAACCTCATTGCTAGCAATATACCGAACTAGTTCGACCTCCTCGCGGTTCTCCCTGGAAACTATCATGGTTAATTCCTGATGAATTCATCACGATGGGCTAACTGGCCTGTTTTCATTTTCATCTATCACCCTTCACTGGTGCTCCGTCAGCGTATCCCGTTAGCGCAGGCGGGGTTACCATACCATTTTCACCGTAGTACCACAGTAGTCACCACAGTAGTTGCCACACTTGGCAGGCAGGTTGGCATCCGTAGTTAGGCTTTAGAGATGTTTTAAGAGGGACGCTGCTGTCCATCCCTCGCCTTCTCTTAGTCGATTCTTATGACGCCCACTGGAAAGAAAGGGGTAGCCTATTCTACACTGGGACCACACAGCGATATATTGGATAACTGATATTTAATGTATCCATTACTGTATTATACCAATATATAGATATTACAACTACAATATATAAATTTTGCATTACTCGCTTCTATTGAAAACCACAAAGTTTGGCAAGAGATCGCCATATTGAGATTCTTAGTAAAACCGACCCTTTAAATAGATTCATGGATATTTATGCGCCCCATTAGTAACATTCCACCTTAATTCACCCCGTACCTACCTACCCCGTACCGCCATTTTTCCTTATCAACCGCCACCTCTTTCCACACCTTTGCTACAAATATCATAATTTACAAAGTCCATCCATCTTTCCCTTTGTCTCTCTTTTTACTTTTTTGCGTTTTATCCACGTACATTTATTCGAACAACAATGACACCGTAAAATGTGTAATGACAGCTGTCACCTATTGGATACTGTATTATAATTGTAAAAAATTCAGCCTTATGTTTACTACAGTAAGATTTATATTGTAATATTATCTCAATCACGATTTGCTTGACTAGAATATTTTTACTGATAGGTATAAAAAATATACTTCTACACGCCCTACGTGTACATACGAGTATGTATATAAAATTTCACTGTGATTGGTTAAGGCGTTATTAGGTAACAAACAAACTCACTTTCGCATTTCTGATATCAGTAAGGATTGGCAGCTTTATCGTACGAATATTCAATTTATTTGTTTACATTTTGCTGATGATATTGAATATTATATTTTTAACCGATTTCATTAAAAGTAAGGAAATCTCAATTCGGTTGTATTTTTTTATCTATTACCTCAGAAATCTGTCATTTATAAACCGATTTTTTTTTATTTAAAAAAATTATATCAAAATCGGTTTGTTAGTTTTGCTACAGAATCGATTTTTTTCTTATAAAATAATTAATTTTGTTTTTCTTGAATATTGCAAAATGAATTAATAGGATGTGGTTAGTATTGTCGTATATTTCATTTAATTAACAAATGACATCCATCTGACAATATTAATAGATAAAAATAATCTTCACTACATAGTATATAATAAAAACAAAGTCGCTGTCGCTGTCTGTCCGTCTCTATGTATGCTTAAATCTTTAAAACTACACAATATACTTTGAAACGGTTTGTTTTTAATAGATAGAGTGATTCAAGAGGAAGATTTATATGTATAATACATGCATAATATTGTAGAGAAACACTGATAAATTTAGAGGTTTCTAATGTGATGTCGTAAATAAACACATTTTTTGCGCTTACATTGCAAACGCTGGCTGAACCCCACGTGATAAATCAAAATAATGTACTACAGTATTGTACACCTTAAAAAGGTCAACAAAAAAGTTCGCGATGGTATATGTCTATCTCTTAAGGATAACCCACAATAACCATTTTTTATCCTTTACATTTTACGGAAAAAAAATGGCTTATTTACGAAGCGATTTTAAGCAATACAGCATTAATTTTTATCAAATGTACTTAAATACATTGTCCATTTAATATAGATCAATATGGCCCTTTACAGCATATAATTTAAATGAATATTTCCGAAGATATTACAGATTCAGGGACATAGCGGTGCGGTATTGCACCCGTGCGAAGCCGGGGCGGGTCGCTAGTATATGTTATACTAAATAACAAACAGAGGAAATGAAAAAATAGTGGGGCGAAAAATTAACCCAGTATGTACAGTGCAATTATTAAACCTTTTAATAAATTAACTATTTTCTTATTAATATGAGTCAATACAGAACAAAATCTATATTTAGAATGACATATAACCTAATAAGAGATTAAATATTTGACCACTCAGTATATCGTCATATTCGTAGAATACTGACGGATCTTTATATGTAATATTTGTCAGATCCGTCAGTATTCTACGACTGTGACGATATATAAAGGAATAGTCCTAAAGTAGCCTTACAATTTTGATAGCTGTTTTCTAAAAAGCTTTTTACTAATTGATACTTTATTTTAATATATAAATTATTTATAATATTTGTGTATATTAATATAATTATATATTTTATTGATCATATATGTGATCTTAATGAATTCTCTAATAAACATTTAACCTTCTTCGTATAAGCGAAAACAAATAACAAAACAAACAAACCCCTAGAGACTCTTCGACGCTGGGTAAATAAATGATAGATACATTCACTAACACACGCTAAGGGGAAGTAGATGGATTTCAGGGTGAAGGCGAGAGGCGATGGCTTTGTGTTGTAACCTCATTAGGGTAAACTGAGTTTATATTAGTTTGGTTAATTTATGAACAATATAACTATTTTTGCCGATACCTAACTTCCCACTTTAGAGAAAACACATTCAGTAACTGAAGTTGGTATACGTATAGAAATTATATAATTCGAGCATCGAGTCTAAATAACGGATCAACTTTTTGTCAGCTAATTGTCAAATTAGCTGATTCGGTTTTTTATCAGTGTTCTATTACGTACATACATAATATATCTTAACGTATCTATATTTAATAAATAAAATTAGTTTTTACGTATTAAAAATATGCAAAAATTATAAAACAATAAATATATAATATACACTTTCCATCATCATACGGTTCCCCATCGACAAAGAGTCCACCCTCATACCCTACAGCCTAAATGGCCACGTACAACGCGGTTTCAGAGATATTTTCTCCCACGAACACTCAGGTGATGGAATGAGCTCCCTGCCGAGGTTTGCTCAAAAGACTACAGCATGGGATTCTTCAAAAGGGGGGTAAAGAGGTTTCTTCAGAGTCGGTAACGCGCGTAATACCTCTGGTATTGCAGGCGTTCATAGGCTACGGTAACCGCTTACCATCAGGTGGGCCGTATGCTTGTCCGCCACCTCAATGGTATAAAAAAAATATAAAAGTTAGAAAAGAAAAATTCGTAACTATTTATTACGCAAAATTATATGGCCCACTTTTCTCGAAGCATCTGTATGAAGACACTATGTATATAATCTAAGGTATAAACATGTCTGTTAAAATACAATTATATATTTTAAGTAATTTTAAATAAGATCTAACAATACCAAATAATTCAAATAACTTTTTAAATAAGATACAAAATAAATTAAATTAATTCAATTAAACTCTCCTACGAACGCTTAAAACATACGAGTATAATAAACTCCCTGTCAAGGTTCGTCCAAGAAACTACAGCATGGGGTTCTTCAAAAAAGAGATATAGAGATTTCTTCAGAGTCAACGACGCGTGTGTAATAGTTCTGGTATTGCAGGTCTTCATAGGCTGAGGTAACCACTTACCATCAGGTGGGCTATATCCTTATTTGCCATCTCAGTGGAATAAAAAAAGATAGTTTATTCTCGATGATTTACCACTCTCTCGTATTTGTTATTTCAATTGATATTTACGTAGTTCTCTTTATAATATACATTTTGACTCATTTATCATCCGCCGTATGAAAGCTGATAAATGATATTACTCTATATTTTGTTGTTAAAGACTTTTCTTCGCAGAAACTTTTCTCCCACCAAAAAAGTAAAATGTGATAACGTAATAATAACAAAGTACACGTTTGTGACACTTCTTTTTAAATAGCAATTTCAATTGTAGGTTCCTCGATTGATTTCTCGATTAATGATGTATCATCATCATCAAATCAGCCATTAACTGGTCATTACTGAATATAGACCTCCCCCTATTGGGAGAGGGGGATTTGTCAGTAGTTGCCACGCTTGACATACGGTGCTGTCTATCTCTCGATCATAAGTTCTTTTAGTCACCTTTTACAACACCCATGGGATAGAAGGGGACGATTATTAATTATTTTTGTATTATTTTTAAATGTCCAATTTTAGATAGATAGATAGATAGATACTTTTATTGTTTCCTTCAAAAGATTACAATAGTAAACTTATTATGAATATAAATAATTACAATAAATAATCACAATTAGAAAACAATGGGCGACATTATCGCTAAGAGCGATCTCTTCCAGGCAACCTTTGGATGGAGAGGAGTAATTATAAACAATTTGGTGGGAGGCACGATAAAAAATTAATTTTAATTACCAATTTTAAATTAATTAAAATTGCCATTTTTAATTAAACTACATGTTGAGATATTTTATTAAATATTTCAAGTAAAAAAAAACAGTAAAAACACTTATACCTCGCTGAAGATCTTTATAAAAACAACACTGTATGCATTACGATGCGAGCCGCACATTGTTGACTAAGGTTGCCCCTAAAATTTTTCCATTACAATTAATGTCAGTAATTGATAAAGCCGTTTTGTAACTTTTAGAAGTAATATGAATAAACTATACAGTTGATAACAATCTATACAGTTGATTTCGAATAGAATTATTTCCGTATCACTTCAACGGATTAATGTAAAAGGTCAAGGCAAGGTCTTAATTTAACGTTCTGGAGTTATATTAGAATATAAGGTGAAGGCTAAATTGTTAACATCCCTTTAAGTATTTCATTTTATACAACTTAGAATGGCAAACAAGCTGATAGCCCACCTGATAGAAAGTGGTAACCGTCGCCTCGCGTCGGACATACCAGAGTACACTGTTTCGCCCACGATAGCCCCCATGCGATACCATTCCTGAGGACGCAGGTGTTATTCCTCTGTACCCAGTAAATTCACGCCATATCCCACCCTTCAAACCGAAACACAGCCATGCAAACACAACTGCTTCACGGTTCAAACACGAATAGGACAGAGTTCCACAAGCAAACGAATTTTGTACAAAGTCTCCTTCTGGTAAAAAACATATATTCGAAAATGTCCAATAACACTATTGAACGTTTATAACCGAGCTTTGTTCATAAATATTCAATAAGCCTCAATAACTAAAATAGATTTATTGGTGGATTTACATTATTATGTTGCAAACTTGGCGAGTTCTACAGACCACAGACGGTCAGCTGTAGACAGCTGTCAAAAATATTACGTGATTTTTAAAAATCTTGATATATATTTATCTACTCCTAGTATTATATTTTTATAATAACAATTAGAAAAAATATAATAATTGCTATTTTAATTAAATTAATATGAAAATTTTCATTTTTTATGATCTAAAATATAAATCAGTAGAAAATTTACGATTAATTATGATATATTACTTTTTTATAATATGATATGCACACCCATCCTAAATGCGTGTTCAATCAACATTGTATTTGTTTGACATACATATACATGTTTATATATATATATATATATATATATAAAAGTAATATATCATAATTAATCGTAAATTTTCTACTGATTTATATTTTAGATCATAAAAAATGAAAATTTTCATTTATATGCGTAAAATAATATAATATTTTAATTTATTATTACTTATTTGGAGGGTAAAATGCTGTTATAGTAGGCATTAGTCTATTATAGCTTTATAGAACCACTATTTGACGTTTTCGCCTTATTTGCTTCCTTACTATAGTATGTTTATGAATAAAAGTTTTTACTATTACGAGTTTATGACAGATTTATAGTTCATCTATATGTGACGTCACTATGAAAGACTTGTTGCAAAGTTATCATGCATTTATGAATAAAGCTTTTAATAAATATTACATATTATGTTATAGATACATATATATTATATATATCTATAATATAATTTATAGAGGGCTTATAAAGGGTTGGCAATTTCTATGAAATGAAATGAAATGAGATTTATTGTGATGAATGTGGTAACTGGGAATAATATTATACAATTTGGCACGCCATATATGAATAAGACAGAAGAAGAAATATATATATATATATATATATATATATATATATATATATATATATATATATATATATATATATATATATATAATATTTAAAACTTTTTGTTTAGTATTCTGGAAACAATGACTAAAAACGTAAACAGCAATACTCTTTAAGAAATACTCTTTTCGCTTGTATTTATTCTATATGTTATAATTAAGGTCTAGACAAGTAAGTAAATATCTCTACCCAGTGGGTGCCTACTGATTAACAGAATTGCCAAGGTCAGCCCAGGTGGAGATAGCATGATATCCTAGATACATTTAAAAGGGACGTTTGAGGAAAGGAGGTTTGAGGAACAAAACAATAAGTTTTAGAAAAAGGTAGGAAGTCCTTTGCTCACCAGTGGGACATCTTTAGTTAATAATAAATAGATAGATAATAAACATATTATTGCTACTTCTCAACCGATTTCACAATACTGAAGGTATTACGTTTTTTTTCTTTTTCTAGTCTGCTAATTGGCAATCTGTTCCTTATAGAACAATAATCCAATCTGCTGTTTATATGTCAGGTTTAAATCTTGTTAACAAATGATAAGGCCAATCCATTAACCAGCTCTCAGTCTCTGTCTGTAAATCTTTCTTACTTTCTAATATTACTAAAAAAAATTAATAATTCTTTTTTCAATCGTCACGATTCGCTTCAGAATCCTTCTTACAATATTAATTTTACCATATTACATTCCACAGTGTTCAAATAACGTAAGAAGTAATTACCACTGTTGATTGATGATGGAAACTGTTACGCCATGCTCGGTGAAACCCGAAATAGATGCAGCGCTCTTCGATCTTACAATGCCCTTAACATCTTATTCATGAGCAATGGAGCTTGCATGAAATTACAAACTCGCGTATCCTTTTCCCCGCGCGCCGTTAATTTTCACCAAAAGGGCTCCTCTATTATTATCAGAACAAAGGGCGGTCGTTCCCTGTAATATAAATTCAGATGTCTTCAAATTGACGGCACATTACGGTTACGTTCACATACTGAGAACATTGACGTATGAAACGTTCGAGATGTACATAAGTAAGGGAAAACAAAAAAAAAGCGGTAACAAAAATATTGTTTATTCGACCTAATTATTAGAGATGAAACGGATAACGGATATCCGGAGACTATCCGGTATCCGGTTTATCCGGTCGTTAATATATATCATCCTGCCGGATACCGGATATTAAAAACTATTATAATTCCCTGAAATCAACTTTATATATGGATCTTTTCATGGCAATTAATAATGTAATCATTACTGTCCTTACTAATAGTAGTAGGAAATAAATAATAAATGTAAAAGTGAGTTTGTTTGTTTATTTGTTACATTATAGCACCTCAACAACTTAACTAATCAGTATTAGATTTTAGTATACACGTATTATATGGGATGGAGGATGGTCTATATTCTCTTTCAATCCTGATCACGCTGACGAAATCCCGGAAAAAAGCTATTGCTTTATAATTATAATTTCCTCTATTTAAAGATATATATATATATATATATATATATATATATATATATATATATATCTGCTGATCTGATTGAAAGTGGGCCGACATTTCTTGTTGGCCATTCTCAGTATTAATATGAACAGCACCATTCACATCACATAGTACTCTGCGACAACCCTCCACCACAATACCCCTCATATATCACCATTCCCAACGACTTTTGTGTTAAGCCTCCGTACCCTGTAATTTCACTGGCATACCCCACCATTCAAACTGAAACAGCCAATACGCAATATTATTATATAGCGTAGTGTTCGCAAACACAACTGCTTCAAAGTAGAAACAAGAATGGGATAAAGACACCCACGCAGACGGGTTTTGTGCAAGGTCTCCCTCTGATATTTATGAGATCTCAATATTTCGATAGTATATTCCTTTTTAAAAGGCCGGCAGCACACCTGCAATGCCGCTGGTGTTGTGGGTGATCATGGGCGGCGGTAATCACTTACCATCAGGTGAGCCGCATGCTCGTTTGTCCCCTGCGTTGTAAAAAAAAAAAAAGTTCGACGAGTTAACTTCGTATCAATCAACTCGTGATCACAAATACTTAAATGCATTATATATTAATATTATTTCAGCCGTTAACTGTCCACCGCTGAACATAAGCCTTCCCCATGAAGGGAGTTTTGGGCGAATAGTCAACCGCAGTTAGGCTTCTCTGGATATTTTAAGAGAGACGCTGCTGCCCATCCCTCCACCATAAGCTCTTTAGTCGCCTCTTACGACACTCACGGAAAAAGAACGGTCCATTCTATGTCGGCAACTACACGGTGATAATATACTCATTAATTATACTCATTTACTCATTAATTATATGCCATTAAATATACTCATTAAAAAAAATATGTAAATTTAAACAACCATGCGTTTTCAAGGCACTTCCTTCCACGCATAATAACAGTTTGAAATCAACTTAGCAGCAGTATTTCCGAACCGATACGACGTCATGACGAAAAGAGCATATTCCTTTTTAAAAGGATGGCAGCACACCTGTAATACCTCTGGGGTTGCCAGTGCTCATGGATGGTAGTCACTTACCATCAGTTAAGCCACATGCTCGTTTACTCCTGTGTTATACAAAAAAAAGTATGTTTAGAACAGTATTTCTCACCAATTTCTTGCAGTATCGTGGAAAAAATGCGATTTAAAAGCACCTGTAAATAAATGTATAAAAAATAAATATTATTTTTATAATAATCTCACCTTTCGAATCGTATAAAAAAGATGGACGTTGAGGAAAAAATTCCTTGAATATTAACAACAAACAAAAATGTTCTCCGAAAAAGAATCGAGTTCAAAAGAATCACGCCATAGCCATATAAACATAAGAGATATAACTTCAAATGAATCGCGGGACAAATTTTACTCTGAAAAAAGTGAGTACTTTAATCGTAATGAATTTCTTTTTTAATGCAACTCTGCCATTCTGGCAAACGAGATAACGGCGCAGCTGATGGAAAGTGGAAGCGGCACCTATAGACATGGACAGTACCATGGATATAACAGAGTATACTGTATTGCCCATGATATACTTCATGCGTGGTCATTCTATAGACTAAAGTATTATGCTTCTGTATTCTCTATGTAATTTCATTGCCATATCCCACCCATCAAACCGAAATACAGCCATGTAAATACAACTGCTTGATGGTAGAGAGACGAATGGGATAGAGATACCCAAGCAGACGACTTTTGTACAAAATTTCCTTCTGATAAAGTAAATTTTGAACAATAAAAAAATCCCACAATTTAAAGCTAATATAACATACCTGTATATGTACCAATGTTTTGTAGATACATTGTAGATACATGATACATACACCCATAGGTGTTTTAAAGGCGATTAAGAGAAGTCAATGACCGAGTGATGGCAGCAGCGTCCCTCTTTAAACATCACTAAAGCCTAACTTCGGTTGCTAGTCCGCCTGCCAAGCATGGTAACTACTGGCAAAACCCCCCTATAGGGGGAGGCCTATGTTCAGCAGTGGTTAACGGCTAATATGATTATGATAAACATGTGTCTACAAACAGATTTAGCTGAAACAAGAAGTGTTTTGCTCCGCAAAGAGAAAAGCCAGCATCAGCTAGTCTACCATGAAATGAAATTCCGAAATTTCGGACTCATTTTCGTGTTTTTGTTTATATCAATATCGGACCAATAAATAGAGTTTAACATTTCGTTCGTCATACATCCTATCGTAAAAGTCCAAAGAAACAATATTTTAACATTTTTAATATTTCCAAACGGCATGTATTATGTAATTTTAACATCAAATTTCTGTTTCGTTTGGCTCCAGAATTTCGGAAAATATTTAATTTCATTTCATTCAATTAAAATAAGACCTACGTTAAAGAGAACTCTATCAAGTACAAACAGAATAACTAAAATCGGTACATAATTCAGCACTTAATTGTGCATTAACCAAATTATTAAATAATTTAAGATTGCATTCCACTAAAGATACCAATTAATCGTGACACAATCAGTTTTTTTTTTTTATTTAAAAACTAAACTAGTCCAATGATCTTGATAAAATTCCTATGGGGTTAATCTTAAAATATATAAATTCAGATAAAAAAAATGTTCAAGATCGGTTTATGACGAAGTTATGAGGTAACAAACATTTAAAAAAAAAAACTCAATTTATAAAGTATAGCCAAACATTTTTTGGATTCAGTTGAGAAATAAGGTTGCCTAGAAGAGATCGCTTTTAGCGATAAGGTCGCTCATTGTTTTCTCATTGTGATTATTTCTTGTAATTGTTTATATTTATAATAAGTTTACTATTGTAATCTTTTGTAGGAAACAATAAAGAGTATCTATCTATAGATTAATTAAAGAACATTCTCATTTTTCACTCACATTTCTCAAGCGAATTTATCGCTTAAAAATAAACCATAATAAACTATATTAATATTCTTCAGAGAATATTCGCATCCTTATAAAATATGATTCTTGTTACTGACAGCTTTGTTCGTGCAAACCCATACGTCCCTTTTCCGTGGGAATTACCAAAAATCCTATCTTAACATAATGCATGGTCACCTCCAATATAATATAAGGAAGCCTTGAGCAAAATGTCCACGTGTGTCACGTGTCCCTTGCTGACCCTTAAGAAACCTTATTACGCCCTTTTTGAAGAACCCCATGATGCAATCTTTAGGGAAAACCTCGTTAGGGAACTCATTTGACAATTTAAGTGCACGCGGGAGGATATTTTCCTAAATAAATTCACAACTACGCATGACCATTTAGGTTGTAGGATGTGAGAATGAATACCTGTCGATAGTTGATAGTACATTAATAAAAGGTATAAGGATCATGAGAAATATTTGTTCATCATCATCATCATCATAGTTGCCAAGCTTAGCAGGCGGATTGGCAACAGCAGTTAGACTTTGGAGATATTTTAAGAGGGACGCTGCCGACTATCATTTGCCCTTCCTTAGTCGCCTCTTACGACACCCACGGAAAAGAAAGGTGATGATCTATGCCAGGACCACACGGCAAATATTCGTTATATTGGCAAGTTCAATTCATAGACCAGACAGGCCTTAAATAATATAAACATTTACTCTCTATTTCAACATTTTAGATAAGAGATTTTTTTATACAACTTAGAATGGCAAAGAATCTGACGGTCCACCTGATGAAAAGTGGTAACCGTTGCCTATAGACATGAGCAGTACCATGGACATAACAGAGTATACTGTTTCGCCCATGATACTCCCTATGCGTTGCCATTCCTGAGGACTCAGGTGTTATTCCTCCGTACCCAGTAAATTCACGCCATATCCCACCCTTCAAACCGAAACACAGCCATGCAAACATAACTGCTTTACGGTTGAAACATGAATGGGACAAAGGTACGCAAGCAATCGACTTTTATACAAAGTCTCCCTCTGGTGAATAAGAGATAATTACCCAAAAGACGTAAATCACGTTATTAGTTTTACATTAAAACCCTAAATACAATATTTCATTGGCATTGTTTAACAGAAATTTTCAATCCCTATTCCGTCATTTTAAGGGACGAATCTTCAGATATCCTTTCTTATACATCATCTTCTGTGCACAAAGTATGTACTGTGCAAATTTGATATTTATAACTTGAGCAGGTTTGTCTTAGCGATGACAAGACAATCAGTCAAAGCTTATCTTATATATAAAATTCTCGTGTCACGGTGTTTGTCACCAAACTCTTCCGAAACGGCTTTACCGATTTTTATGAAATTTTGTGTGCATATTCGGAAGATCTGAGAATTGGCCAACATCTATTTTTCATACCCCCCAATGATAAGGGTGACCCTCCCTAAATTTTTTTTTTATTTATTTGACAAATTTTTCCATTTTTTATTTTACTATGATTTAGCATTGAAAAATATATACAACCTCAAATTTTCACAGTTTTACGATCAACTCCTGTTTTTTAATCGCGATTTTTATATGCTGCAATAGGGTTGCAAGATGGCAATCCAATACAATAATTGTAGTAGGATAAATTTTTATGTATAGTTCTAAAAATAATGTATATGGTAAAACAACGTTTGCCGAGTCAGCTAGTCTCTTTATAATATTAATATAGATTTGCACTGGAAAGTAATGTCATGTTTTATATTCCGAAGGTAGAACTCAGTCATGCGGCCACCTGTTACAGATATTGGCAAGTGACCGTAAAACTGGAATGAAGTTATCGATCAATATCCGATAGTTTCAGCTCGAACGACTCGATTGAATGTCACCTTTATTGCAATAGTTTACAGTTAATTTATTAATTATTCAAGATATTAAATTCACGGATCCTTTGCGGTACGATGTTATTTAAATAAAAACTTTTAATAAAATACCTTTTTACTTAAAATTTCTTTTTTTTTTATCAAACGATTTCATATCAAAAAGATGGAGGACTCTATTCAGTGGTATTCTTCTAAGATTATTACCTCATAACTTCGTTAGTTATAAACTTATTTAGAAAATTCTTTTTTTTTATCTGAAAAGATATAGTTTTAGATTGGTTGGAAATCGGATCAGTAGTTGAGTTTTTAAATCAAAGTAACTGTATTTTTTAATCAAAATAATGGTATTGCCAGAATTGAAAACGGTTTTTTTATTGGATATATATATATATATATATATATATATATATATATATATATATATATATATATATATATATATATATATATATATATATATATATATATATATATAATGTTTAATTATTACTATCATATGTCATTCTGTATTTTAATTCTATACTTATTTCCTTAAATTTAACTTCGGGATTGTTCAATTACATTCGGGCTAAGTGTAGCTCGCGATATTGCCGGGAAATATGCTTTTGAATCCCGTTTTCATGAACACATTCCTACAGAGTCCGAAACTAGTCGAGCAACCCCGAAATTAAATACACGAGTAAAGCTGATAGGAATAAAATATAAAATATTTTTTTTTAATTTTTACATGACTTCGAATAACTTAAAATACAACTAAAATAGATCAGTCATGAAAATCCATCAATCGGTTACATTGCTAAGTAATAAAGATATTTCACCAAATAAGTGAAAATTTTGGCAATGAGTGATATTATTGTACTCGTAAATGATGGATGTGTGTATTCTGAGAAATAATTACATTCAAGTCTAGTTGAAGTATAACAATTCTACACTCCTTACAATATAGCATGCTGCAAGTGACAGGAGCTAAAACCATAAAAATAAAATTTGGGTCATCTATTCAATGCTAAAATGCACAATTTTAATGAAACATAACGTGAATTTGAATAATTTCCGCGCATTATTTGAGAAAAGTACTATACAAGCCTTGGCCGCAACTAGGCATTGATGGACTCACGTATGTGTGCCTCGGGTTCCCCTCGGCCCACATTCACACGTTCGTCCATCAATATCTCTCTTACCGGCCGCTGCAGTAATGTACTATATTTCGATAAATCAAGAATAGTGAAAAACCCTTATTCCTATCCACGTGTATAAGTACGTTTTAATCTAGGTTTCAATAAATAAATACACCCATTAAATGTACCAGATTACATTGTCTATTATTATTTTATTCAATATATATTCCTGAGCTTATATACATAGGTTATAAATCATAATATCGCGTTGTGACACACAAATAATAAAATAACAACTCCATCTAGTGGTCAATCTGAGGAGTACTTCTGTTGTTTCCATAGTTACGTACATGCGGATTATACAAATAGTAAACATAAATTGTCAAAATTTCAGCTGTCATACGGCCCCATGCCAACGTACAAGCTGTTATTTACTTTTTTTTTTTCAATGTAATGAATTAAATAGCATAATTCTATAAATCAAATATCGAACTGAATTCACGCATAGAAACGTGCCCACCACTACACCACAATCGTGACGGAGGAATGTTTATTATACCGAAGTCCAATGCTTGTTTGAAAGGGTCTCTCCCGCCAACAAAAACACATACCCTCCAAATTGCTTCCCTGCCTTGTTTATTTGTGGAAGCAATTTAATATAATACATAGCCATCACTCATGGAGGACAGTCGACTACAATATTATGTGTATATATTTCACACCCTTGTCACATTAACTATGCTTCACTGGAACTATAATTTAGTTTTTAAACGACTTCCGAAAGAATGATGTCTTCATCTAATTTTTAGAGTTCTGTACCAAAAAGGTACAAAGAAACCCTTACGGTGCAATTTTTTCTATCCTTCTCTCCATTCGTCCGATTGTCTGTCAAACCATTACATCTCAGCAATTACTAATGCTATTAACTTGGTATTTAAAATAATTTTACATTACATATTGTACATAATGTAATGATAATAATTTGAAAATAAAATCTTATTTCCTATACTAGCTATCAAAACGAATACTCAAAATTTCAAAATTGACCTACTAGTCCAAATAGGACTTCATTTGAACATTTAAAAACTGATTTTTATTTATTTTTAATTCTGCATAGCTTTTTTAGCTGTGATCGAAAATTTATAACAACCTTTCCGCTTTTATCTCCGAAGTTTGTGAAGCAAAAAATCTAAAATAATTGTAATTAATAAAGATACATACAAATATTACAAAATAAATAAAACGATGTGTCTAACTAGCACTAATATAAAAAAAAAAAAAAACCTCCAAAAATAAACTTAGTTGTGCAGTACAATTTTTAACCACAATAATTGTGTGACTACAATTATAACTTAAAATAAGAAATTAAAATTGTATTATAAATAAAAATAACTATTAAGTGTCTATTTCGTTTAAGAAATGCAATATAAATCATTTTATATTTTCTCACGGAACCATCGGCGCGTGAGTTGAACTCGCACTGGACCGGGTTTTTTTTTGTGAATATGTTGCGCGTTAAGTTTGCACGATTACACCGCCATCTCTGAACCGATCTTCACAATTATGTGTAAAATCAATAAAATTTATTCTCGTGTCCCATTTTAGCATTTGTAACGATGACGCTGCAGATTTTCAATACAAAAATTGGTTTGTTTAAAATAAAAATTTATTATTATGTATTATTTTCTTACCTATCCCAATAATGAAGTACCGAGGGGAAAGGGATTGTTAGTAATGAAGTCTAACAGCCCCAAGGCTAGCAATATACCCATTTAAGGTCGCGGTTCCCCTTGAAATCCATCATGGTTATTTCTTGTCGAATTCATTACGGTGGGCCAACTGACCTACATTCATTGTCACCTATCATCTTCCACTGGTACCCCGTCGGTGTTTACCGATAGCACGGGCAGAGTTGCCTTTCCATTTTCATCCATTAAAAAAAATTAAGTACCGTTCGTGATTCAGTGATCGCACCAAATTTGAGTTGTAGAGAATCTTACTTACATTAATACTGCCTTTTGTACCATATTTTATTTTGGTCAATAAAGTTATTTAAATAAATCATCATCATCATCATTAACCGCTATTGAACCCAAGCTTCCCCCTTAAGGGGGTTTTGTCAGCAGTTGCTACGTTTTGCAAACGTGTTGATAACCGCAGTAAGGCTTTAGAGATGTTTTAAGAGGGACGCTGCTGCCCATCCCTCGCACAACCTTTAGGGGTCTCTTACGACACCTATAGGAAAGGAAGGGGCGGCCTATTCTATGCCGGGATCACACGGCCAATTAATTTAAATAAATAAGTAAATAAAATGCATACATAAACACACAATATTGACAATGTGGAGTATCTAGTAATAAGGCATAGTATATTTATATCTACGAAGCATCTAATCCTTTATTGCTGCATTCACGAAAAATCACTTTTTTGCAAAAAAAAATACAATATACGAGTATACCTAAATATTAATAAATGCGAAAATTTATAACGATGAATAGAAATTTGTTACTCTTTCATGCAAAAGTTACTGAACGGGTTTGAAAGAGATTTATTACATAGATAGGTTATTGCCTAACTTATCACATTTGTGTAATATATTTTTCAAAACTTGTGTTTATTTTTAATTCTTTGTCTCTGTACATACATATATAACGGAAAATAACGATGTTATCGTGTTTGCCAGTTCCGACAAATATTTCGTCTTAGACGCTGTACCGCAAAGCGCCATATTCCCTCTGAAGAAGACTTCAGGATGAAGTCGAAACAATTGTCGGAAACAGTAAACACTGTGAGTTCATTAATTTCCCGTTATATGTATATGTAGATATCATATTTATGTAATAATTCACGCTAGCGAAGCCACAAGTTACAACTAGCTAGTAATAATACAAATAGAGTACACAGAATTTTCGGGTGATCACATGTTTGGGTATTTCAGGCATATTATCAGTACTTCTATAGTCTGGAATTTCTTTATAGCACGAAATATTATATAAACTGTTGCTCGCAACTTTGCACGCGTGGTGTCGTGTTTACCCTTTAAGTTGAATTTTTAAAAACATTTTATTTTCGAAAGCTCGCGTTATAAAAGAAAGTTGTTTCAAATTTCATATTTCTTGACTTTGTAGTTTTGGCTGCGTGTTGATCGTGTGTCAGAATAAACGATTTTATAAGTGTGAATAAATTTACTCATTATATCACTCATCATATTGCTGATTATAAACACGAACATGTCTAATATTATAAATACATTCTTAAGGTCCGGAGTTAAAAGAACAAATTTTGTATTATATATAGTACAAAGGAACTTGATACAACGGAACGAGAAATAACATGCTCCTAAATCCCCGAATTTCTCTGTTCATTAATGTTTTTTAAGAATTAGTGGGTTTTTGTAAGTCTTGTTGGTGAATCACTTACCAGTAATAATAATTTTAAACAAATCTCTTTATTGCTTGATATGACACTATATTAACTTTTTTATTGAATGATATCCAACATTTTCTCCTTTCTAATTTCAATTTTTTTTTTATATTGTCTCTTTTCCTTAACTTTAAGAAGGCTCTCTTCATGACATTTAACATTCTGGTTGATTTATTAATCCAACTGAATTAAATTAGAAATTGTCTAGCATAATCTAACATGTACAATGGCAATTTTATAAACTTACTGTTTGTTATTTCCGACAATTAAAAATCATTTAAAATTAAATTTAAATCTTTTTTATTGTAAAGAAAGTACGAATATATACGTGTCAAATATTTAACACACCTATTTCGTGGTGGCGATTAAAAAAAAACACATTCTGTATATAGTACAAAGGAACTCGAAACAACGGAAAGCGAAACAACATGCTCCGAAATCCTCGAACGTCAGTAACGATCCAAAAACCTTCAAGTATTTTAGTAATTATATTAATACAACTAAATTAAATTATGTTTATTATAAAAAAGATACATTTAGATATATACGTGTCAAACATTTAACACACCTCTTTTGTGCTGAGGGTTAAAAGAACACATTTTGTATATAGTACAAAGGAACTCGAAACAACGGAAAGCGAAACAACATGCTTCAAAACCCCCGAACGTCAGTAACGATCCAAAAACCTTCAAGTATTTTAGTAATTATATTAATACAACTAAATTAAATTATGTTTATTATAAAAAAGATACATTTAGATATATACCTGTCAAACATTTAACACACCTCTTTTGTGCTGAGGGTTAAAAGAACACATTTTGTATATAGTACAAAGGAACTCTAAACAACGGAAAGCGAAACAACATGCTCCAAAACCCCCGAACGTCAGTAACGATCCAAAAACCTTCAAGTATTTTAGTAATTATATTAATACAACTAAATTAAATTATGTTTATTATAAAAAAGATACATTTAGATATATACGTGTTAAACATTTAACACACCTCTTTTGTGCTGAGGGTTAAAAGAACACATTTTGTATATAGTACAAAGGAACTCGAAACAACGGAAAGCAAAACAACATGCTTCGAAATCCCTGAACGTCAGTAACGATTCAAAAACCTTCAAGTATTTAGTAATTATATTAATACAACTAAATTAAATTATGTTTATTACAAAAAAGATACATTTAGATATATACGTGTCAAACATTTGACACACCTCTTTTGTGCTGAGGGTTAAAAGAACACATTTTGTATATAGTACAAAGGAACTCGAGACAACGGAAAGACCAATAACATGCTCCGAAATCTCCGAATATCTGTGACGAGCCGAAAATCCCTGTGTATTCCACAGCTCTGAACAATACACGATTTAAATTGCAAAGCGCCCGTTTTCTTTCTATAGAGTTCCCGTCAAACGCCCAAGGATACGGCGTTATTGTAAATTGTTTGGTGTATATCTTAGTTGAGTAGAGTTTTGTCGAATTGATACAATGTGCTCATTTTGCACATGGATTGTTTGAGATCGACAGGCTTTGGAAACATGCCGTTTGTTTTTCAACTTCACATAAAGAAGATTGCATATTCCCTTTTTCGATTATCAAACGAGAAATTCTTTGGAAGAAAGTTCTTGGAACCAATTAACAACTGGGCTTCGGATCTTTAAAAGATGTATTATTAAAATACCATTACCTCGATAGCGAAACGGTTTTTTTAATAGATAATAATGGGATGATAATCCTGCCTGCGCTAATGGAATACGCTGACGGGGCACCAGTGATAGGTGGGAATGAAAAGACAGGTTAGTTAGCCCATCGTGATGAATTCACCTAGAATTCAACACGATGGTTTCCAGGGGGAAATCACGTGGAGGTCGACCTGGTTAGGCATATTGCTAGCAATGCGACTGGTAATAAGCAATACTAACAATCCCCTCCCCCCTAGCGAGACAATTTGGTATAGTATATTTTTTTAAGTGCTGCTTCTTTTGCTCCGGTGTATTTTTTTTTTACTTTATCGTACGACATTCTAATGATTAAAAAAGGAGATGAGTTGAATATTTACTTCGGCATCACATAGATGGAAAGAATTTTTAATAACGAGAACTAACAGCCCTATTGTTATCGGATCGGCACGTGGTCATCCCTGAAAACCATCGTGGTTTATTCTTGATGAATTCACCAAGTAACCTTCTTTCACCTTGACCACTTTTTTTTATGGGTGAACCTCGCCTGCGCTAACGGAATACGCTGGCGGAGCACCAGTGAAGGGTGATAGATGAGAATGAAAACAGGCCAGTTAGCCCATCATGATGAATTCATCAGGAATTAACCATGATATTTTCCAGGGAGAACCGCGTGGAGGTCGACCTGGTTGGGTATATTGCTAGCAATGGGATTTTCAGTCTCCATTACTAACAATCCCTTTCCCCCCACCTTGACCACTTACCCTTCACTAGAGCCAAGCCAGCAGCAGAAAATAAAGAAATAAGGATACCAGTCCCTTTTCATCAATTAAGAAAGATCACCACCACTGCATAAAAAAATTAAATTCGCCTGTAAATTGTATTTTTTTAATCATGTTTTTTTTTTATACAACTTAGAATGGCAAACAAGCTGACGGCCCAGCTGATGTAAAGCAACCGTCGCCTATAGACATGAACAGTACCATGGACATAACAGAGAATACTGTTTCGCCCATGATACCCCCCATGTGTTGCCTTTCCTGAGGACTCAGGTGTTATTCCTCCATACCCAGTAAATTCACGCTATATCCCACCCTTCAAACTGAAACACAGCCATGCAAACACAACTGTTTCACGGTTGAAACACGAATGGGACAGAGGTACCCAAGCAATCGACTTTTGTACAAAGTCTTCCTCTGGTATTATACTGCAATATGCTGTTGGTGTTCCTATAAATAAATATATAAATAAATAACTAAATAAATAAATGTCCATGGTACTACACATCTTGCCATTCCCTGAACACTGAACCGTTATTCCACCGTACCGTTTAATTCGAACAATACGCACGCGAAACCCAAAGATTATACAAGTCATTACTTTAAACAGTACCATATGCCGTATCATTAGTCGCAAGCGCGTGTAATGTCCCGCCTCGCTGCGAACAACACGCGATTTAAATTGCTAAACTCAATGTTGCCAGGTTTCATTTTTCATTTCTGCCATTAGCTGCCACTTCTGAGCATTGGCCTTTCCCATAAGGGGAGTTTAACCAGTAATTGTCACGCTTGGCAGACGAATTGGTAGCCGCAGTTAGACTTTTAGAGATGTTTTAAGAGGGACGCTACTGCTCATCCCTCTACAATTAGGTTCCTTTAGTCGCCGCTTACGACACCCACAAGAAAGGAAGAGATGGCTCAGCAATTTTGAGTAAAAAAAATCTGTTCGTTAAATTTAGGAAAAATTAAATTGTTTGTGAAATATTTGGAGAAAAATGAAACTTAAATAGTATTTTACTTTTTTGTTACTTGTAAACCGTACGGCAATATATATGTAAAGAGAATAAAATATACCAATAAAGGCAGTAATACGAATGGTAAGAGATGTCAAATAAAAAGGAATATTTATTTTTAGAATAGAATAATCTTTATTCAAATAGACTTATTTACGAATGAAGCACCTTATATCAACTTTTTTTTAATTCTACTAATATAGTACTTTTCGTCGCGTTATTTGTAATTATAAGGCAAAACGTAGTAAAAATCGACACTAGTATGTGATTAGGTAATAGTGAATTTAAAATACGGGCAATACTGAACGAAATCGTATCGATTTATAACAAATAATTCGTATTGAGGTTAAAATGAAAAATAGTATCTGGCAACCCTAGACCGCTCTTTCTCTCAATAAAATACGGATCAATCGCCTAAGGATATAGCGACGTTCGAATCTTTTTTTTTTTTTTCTTGCTATATATTAAGTATAATAAGTTTAGTCAATATTGACGACTAGTATATTTCTCATCTTTTGAGTCGACGACAAAGTCGTAATAACAATTATTTGACGATCTCAACTAGACATGAAAATTATTGGTATATTAAATTTATTACCGTTTAATGTATATAAAAACATATCACCGAAAGTGATATTTGCACATTCTGCCAGTAGTTTTTTTTTTAATGGATGATAATGGAATGGTAACCCCACCCGCGCTATCGGTATACACTGGCCGGGCACCAGTGAAGGATGATAGATGAGGATGAACTATGTTAGTTAGCTCATCGTGACGAATTCAACAAGAATTGTTCACGATGGTTTCCAGGGGGAACCACGTGGAGGTCGACCTAATAAGGCATATTGCTAGCAATGGAGTTTGACAACCCCTTTCCCCTCCCCTGCCAATAGTTGCCATGCTTGGCAAGCGAGTCGGCTTTTGGTAATACTTTAAAACGGGCACTACTACCATATTGCCACATTTTATTTATAGCGTAGACAAAGACCGATACGACAACATAACCTTCAAGAAAAGAGTATATTCCTTTTTAAAAGGCCGGCAGCACACCTGCAATGCCGCTGGTGTTGTGGGTGATCATGGGCGGCGGTAGTCACTTACCATCAGGTGAGCCGCATGCTCGTTTGCCCCCTGTGTTGTAAAAAAAAAAAAAAAAAAACAAAGTTGCCATTTAATTATCATTTAAAAAAAAAACTTCTTTTCACGTCAAACTGACCGTTGTTGACAAATATGTTCCTTAGATAAAGAACAAATCGTTATATCGGTGGCATCTAGAAAACAAGCATTCTTTACGAGACTCCATAAAGCCTTTTAATGACACATAAAATTTTGAAGGCTGGCAATTGTTAAGTGCCGCTGGAGGATTTCACTCTGAATTACCAAGCTCAGTTCGTCCCAGTTCGTTTCTGTCTGATATTCAATTGATTTTGATTGGGACTCAGCATTTAATAGAATATATGATTGCAAATTGTATTTTACCGCGTTATTTTTTTTATACAACTTAGAATGGCAAACAACCTGACGGCCCACCTGATGGAAAATGGTAACCGTCGCCTATAGACATGAGCAGTACTTCGGACATAACAGAGTATACTGTTTCGCCCATGATACCCCCCATGCATTGCCATTCCTGTGGACTCAAATGTTATTCCTCTGTACCCTGTAAATTCACGCCATATCCCACCCTTCAAACCGAAACACAGCCAAGCAAACACAACTGCTTCACGGTTGAAATACGAATGGAACAGAGGTACCCAAGCAAACGACTTTTGTACAAAGTCTCCCTGTGGTAAAAATTTATTATTAGTTATTAAGTTAGGTTATTATTAGTATACTGTAATGTAAACAACATTCATTTTAAAAAAATAAACAATGTTATGTTTTATGTCACTTGATTCCTGATAAGCCATTCCTGATGACCCTTCCTTTTCTATGTGAATCGTAAGAGGCGAGTAAGGAGTTTACCAGAGAGAGACTTTGTACAAAAGTCGATTGCTTGGATACCTCTGTCCCATTCGTATTTCTACCGTGAAGCAGTTGAGTTTGCATGGCTGTGTTTCGATTTGAAGGGTGGGATATGGCGTGAATTTACAGGGTACAGAGGAATAACATTTGAGTTCACAGGAATGGCAATGCATGGGGGGTATCATGGGCGAAACAGTATACTCTGTTATGTCCATAGTACTGCTCATATCTATAGGCGACGGTTACCATTTTCCATCAGGTGGGCCGTCAGCTTGTTTGCCATTCTAATTTGTATAAAAAAAAGAAAACATAATAATCCCTTTTAAAACATTACCAACTGTGGTTGCCAATACGCCTACCAAGCGTGGCAACTACTGTATTAAGACGCCCAAATAGAGGCCAATTTTCAGCAGTGGACAGTTAACTGATGTATTATGGTATATCACTTGAATACTCTTAGTGATGTTATAAACACAAAAGCTAGTTTATTTGTTGATCTTTTCAGCCATCTTCATGTTGATTGGCCGAAATAAAAAATAGCCTACGTCCTTCACTCTCTCATATAGAATCTATATACCAAATTTGACGAAACTAAGACGAAATAACGGTTTAAAAGTACTTGTAAATAAGTCTATTTGAATAAAGATGACTTGAATTTGAATAAGCTGTTAAGGTATTTATTGGGTGGAGATAGAATGGTAATTTCGCCTGCGCTATCGGTATATATACTGACGGGGCACCAGTGAGATATACTATGTAAAGATGAATACAGGTCAGTTGGCCCGCCATGACGTATTCGACAAGAATTACCAGAGGGAGACTTTGTACAAAAGTCGATTGCTTGGGTACCTCGGTCCCATTCATGTTTCAACCGTGATGCAGTTGTGTTTGCATGGCTGTGTTTCGGTTTGAAGAGTGGGATGTGGCGTGAATTTACAGGGTACAGAGTAATAATACCTAAGTCCTCAGGAATGGCAACGCATGTAGGGTATCATGGGCGAAACAGTATTTTCTGTTATGTCCATGGCTCATATCTATAGGCGACGGTTACCACTTTCCACCAGGTGGGCCGTTTGCTTGTTTGCCATTATAAGTTGTATAAAAAAAAAGAAAATTTAACTACGATAATTTCTAGGGAGAACTGTGTGAAGATCGACCTGATAAGGAACACTGCTAGCAATGAGGCTATTAAACATCATTATTAACATTTCCCCTAAACTGTTAAGGCATCAAGAGGTAACAAACAAACTCACTTTCATATTTATAACAGGGGGCAAACGAGCATGCGGCTCACCTGATGGCAAGTGACTACCGCCACCCATGGTCACCCACAACACCAGCGGCATTGCAGGTGTGCTGCCGGCTTTTTAAAAAGGAATATACTCTTTTCTTGAAGGTTATGTTGTCGTATCGGTTCGGAAATACTGCTGCTGAAAGTTGATTCCAAAGAATGGTTGTGCATGGAAGAAAGTGCCTTGAAAAACGCTCGGTGGTAGACCGCCACTCGTCCAGATGATTGGGATGAAACTTTAGTTTGTGGCGGGTTGTACGGTGGTGAAAATCAGCAGCAGGTATCAATCCGAACAATTCCTCAGAACACTCCCCATGATAAATTCGATAGAAGATGCACAGAGATGCAACATCTCTGCACAGTTTCAGAAGGTCAAGTTGGACAGTAAGGCGTTGACTATACTTATACTGTAATACAATTGGTAGAATATTACATATTATTCAAATAACAATGAACTGTGCAAAACTGATAGTGAATCATCTGTGGAGATGTATAAAGTATAAGTTGTTTTTATTGATTACAAGCCTGTTAGAGTACATTGCCTGGTTTTCATTTAATCTAATCTCCAAAGAATAAAACAGAATCAATAAAATTATTTAATAATAAAAAAAAACAATTAATAGTAAATGTTAGAGTTTTAATACTGGCTGTTGACACTGAAGTTTTTTAGAACAATGTATTATTGTTAAGTTGGTTCTATGTCAGATTTTTATAAGACATGTCTTGTATATTTTTCACTAAACTTATTATTTTATATCTCAAATACATATATGTTTTATAACTGCATTCTGCTATTTACAACAGTGAATCCCTCACAGGTACCCCGCTAGTGTATACCGTTAGCGCTGGCGGAATCACCACTCCATTGTCAACCATTAAAAAAAAAACTATTAATAGTAACGTTAAATCACAGCACATACTTAAATTTTATATATATATTTTTTTAACCTTGAAGGCAATACGAAGTTAGCACTCTGAAAAGAAAAATAAAAAATATATCTCCCGCCATTTTGTTTATATCAGTACTAGATTGTTTTTTATACAACTTAGAATGACAAACAAGTTGACTACCCACCTGATGGAAAGTGGTAACCGTCGCCTATAGACATAAGCAGTACCATGGACATAACAGAGTATACTGTTTCGTCCATGATTCGAATGAGTCGTTTATAAATCAACAAACAATATCAGCCATTTTATGATTTAAAAAAATATAGAATATTTAATTAAGTCTGATGAAATATTAAGTCACAATTGTATGATGATGAAGTAAGTATTTGTGGACCCTCACGATGGATCTCTGGTCCCTTTCATTTTCGGGTTGTCATAACAGGGGATTAGAGGAGACTGAAAACGTCAGTTATTATTAAAGTAGTCAAACAAATTTATTTTCAATCCTAATATGTCTTATAAATGTGAAAGGGAGTTGGTTCGTTTGTTTGTTACATTATAGCGCCTTAACGTATTAATTTGTCACTATATTTGATATAAATATACTGTATGTGATGAAGAAGGATATAAGTTACTTTTTATTATTACTTTTCTATAAGAGGCGACTAAGGGAATTTGGCAGCAGCGTCTCTCTTAAAATATCATCAAAGCCTAACCGCAGTTGCTAATCCTCCTGCCAAGTCTGGCAACTACTGGCAACCCCCCCCTCCTCTTTTTATAACCTATGGTTAACTTCAGCAGTAGACAGATAACGGTTGACATGATGATATACTATTTCTAAATATAAATAATAGGGGGAAAGGGATTGTTAGTAATGGAGACTGAGAATCCCATTGCTAGCAATATACCCAACCAGGTCGACCTCCTCGCGGTTCCCCCTGGAAACTATCATGGTTAATTCCTTATGAATTCATCATGATGGTCTAACTGGCCTGTTTTCATTCTCATCTGTCACCCTTCACTGGTACTCCGCCAGCGTATCCCATTAGCGCAGGCGGGGTTACCATACCATTTTCACCCATCAAAAAAAAATATAAATAATATATGTATTTATATATAAAAATAGTAGGTATATATGCATTTTGGTATACTATATTAAGTCTTTAGAAACATTCAAGCAACGTTCAATAGACCGCCTATATCTATAAATATAAACTGACAGTATAAAATAAATATGGCAACTAAACTGCCAAAATCTTACAAAAAAAAAAATATTTGAATTTAGAATACTATGATAGTAAACTTTAAAAATACAACAGACAAATATGCAGTGAATGTCAACCTTTTAATTAAATAATGTAGGATATATAGCTGAACTCTTCATTAGTAGAATGTACTAATACAGGTACATTTTATTGTTTTAATTAAAACTATTCGTAAACACAGTTTCTTTGTACAGCTTCAATCTGCTAACTGGTGCAGTGCATAAAACGAGCTATAACGTTTATTCAAAATAATAAACTAGATATAACAGAAATGAACAAGGTGAAATGAAGTCACTTGCATATTTTTAAAGGAGTATTCTAGCAGTATTGAATAATCTTCCCAAAGAATCACAGATCGAAATACGATAAAAATACGGAGCATCCAGCTGTTAAGCTAACAAGAAAGACTACAATTTTTGTCATCATTGAAACCATCATATTTTGGAATCAAGTCTATTTGAAAATACTTCCAAAAATACGCTTTTATATTGTAACTGTGTACCTTGTGACTGTGACCATTTTAAAATGATATTATTTATTTTATCGTTACCTACTCTTCAAGATCTTCCATTTGATATCTATTTTGACAAGGTTGACAAAATATACACCACCCGCCATTTTGTAATGGCAGCCGTTTTAAAAATATGACAGTATTAAATATTTTATATTATATTATCATTAGAATCAAAGGTAAATAATATGTCAACAAAATCGGTTAGAAGTTGAATAAAAGCTTATAAAAATTACTTTTACCACACTCTCATAAAATGGTGGCAATGATTTAGATCCAGTCCAATAAATAGCAGTTAAATACTTTCAAATTGATATTACAAAAATCTACATAAAATGTAAAACAGAATTGCCACATTGAATCTTAGAAACGAACAATCAAGGCGCATAATTTAAAAATCGAACGAAACGAAACTATTCATTTACGGTGAAAGAAGAAAAAAGATACGGCCGTGCGCCACCGCTCTTTATAGTCTGTGGAGGGAGTATGACCTAGAAACTTACTAGGGATGCACTTTTTGCATTCCGTGAGGCCGCTCGCTGACTTTTATTGCGCTCATTAGTCCCACTTTATATTCTCCGTCAGTTTTACTCTTAATATGCACTGCATAGATTCACATTTCAATCTACATTCGATTTATAATCTGACATTTAAATTAAATTTTTATTCTCTATCTATGAGATAAATGGCGGGAATTATTCCCATTTCATTATAATCGTATATCTTGTTATCTTTCTCTCTCATCTTCACTTCTCTCTCTATCTCTCATTTACATTGTTGTCTTTATTAATTACAGCAATTTTAATAAAGCTTTTATGTATAGTAATAATCTAAAATCCACTTCTTTATTTGAGAAACTTGATAATATGGCTGTTTAATACGTTGCCTTTGTGTCACCTTCAGACAGTTGCGAGCCCAATCCCCGCACAATACAAACATGTTTTCTATGCATAATCCTACTAAAATTATAAATGTGAAAATTTATATACATGTATGAATATTTGATATTCCATTTTGGTTTACAGATATTCTATCCTATTTACATACATTAATGGTAAAAGCAAATAAAATAATAGAATTGTGGTTGAAACTATTTTTATTATAGTATAATTGACTTTAAATATTTTTGAGTGGTAATTTTTTTTTATTGTTAGAGAGGTAAACAAGCTGAGAATCCACCTAATGGAAAAGGACCACCATCACTCATATTATATTGTGTCGACCTAACGCTGTATATTGGGGGGAAAGGGATTGTTAGGAATGGAGATTGATACCCCTATTGTTAGCAATATACCCTATTAGGTCGACCTCCACGTGGTTCCCCCTGGAAACCATCGTGAACAATTCTTATTGAATTCGTCACGATGGGCTAACTGACTTGCTTCATCCTCATCTATCATCCTTCACTGATACCTCGCCGGTGTATACCGATAGCGCGGGTAGGATTACCATTCCATTATCACTTATTAAAAAAAAACGGGGTATATTGCTAGCAATGGAACTGGTAGTCCACATTACTTACAAAAACTCCGAGCAGGATATATTGACTAGTCGAAATAGGTAGCCTGTCCATCTCAATCCTAAATACTATGTGTAAACCAAGTTTCATGAAGATTAGTTTAGCCAAATGTTAATTGTCCACAGCGAAACAGGCCTCCCCCTATTGGGAGGTTTTGCCAGAGGTTGCCATGCTTGGCAGGCGGGTTGGCAACTGCAGTTAGGTCTTGGTAATGTTTTAAGCGGGACACTACTGCCCATTCCTTAACAATTAAATTCTCATAGTCGCTTCTTATGACACCCACGAGAAAAGAAGGGGTGGCCTATTCTATGCCGGGACCACACGGCAACAGGTATATTAGAAAAGTCAAACGTCAAGGCGAGTCTGATTTTTTTAATGGGTGATTATGAAATGGTAACCCCGCTTGCGTTATCAGTATACGCTGGCAGGGCACCAGTGAGGGATGATAGATGACGATGAAAGCAGGTCAGCTAGCCCATCGTGACGAATTCCACTAGATATAACCACGATGGTTTCCAGGGGGAACAGCGTAGAGGTCGACCTGATAGGGTGTATTGCTAGCAATGGGTTCATTAGACCCCATTACTAACAATCTCTTTCCCCCTTAGATGAGTTTGTTTGTAACTCTCAACCTAACGACCAATCAAATGTTATAAAACATAACATATTATGTACATAAATACTCGAGATGGGGAAGTCACTTATATTTCAGAGATTCGGATGACATCGTAACCACACTTGGTCTATACTAAATATTAACTGCGCTGGTGAGGAAGGGAGGGCAGCACCAATAAATAAATATTATTGGAGACTTACTACTCCGTAGTTTATTTCCTTCACAATACGTATACAAGACTAGCCGTTTCCCGCGGCATTGCCCGCTTTTATATAGTTGCCGTTTATCATTCCCATTGGAACTATTCATGAATCCGGTCTTATATTGTATTATATGTTTAAATGATAATTACGTACCTAATACCTTTATAAAGTTTCAGCCAATTCAACTGATCGGTTATTTTATAGCATTTTATATATGATTCCATAGATTAATATAACTTTTTTATTTATGAACCGATTGAAATAAAACAAACACTAAATGTTAAGTGGAGCAACCCGCAACTTACTAGTGAAAACTGCATTCAAATCGATTAAGCCGTTTCTGGGATAAGCGTATAGATAAACGTACAGACAAAAGATACAAATTCAAAAAACAATTGTTTTGGGTTTTATTGCGATCGTAAAGTCCTTCTATAATAGTTTTTCTTATATGTCCTGCATGTACGGACAGCGACCAGTTACGATTTTATTATACGTTTTGATGACAAAAAAGTAAAAAATAAAAGATTTATAAAAAGACATATTCAAAATAAAAAAATAGAATAAATAAAAAGGTAAACTTATTTAAAAGGAGGTCTGGCACCAACATTTATATTACAAAGAGGGAAGATTAAATTGTTTGTAATGGATAAACTCAAAAATGAATTAAACGATATAAAAAAAAATATCTGTAGAAAGCTATATTATCAGCTAATAGCATAGGCTATATATATATATATATATATATATATATATATATATATATATATATATATATATATCTTATTGCATTCCATAATATACTTAGTAGATAACATCAATTATGGATCCTGTTGGGCACAGCAAGTAGGAGAGAGGATATAAGTATTAGTGTGTATCTATTCATATCGTAATTGTTATTAGTATTATATAGTTATTTAATATATTCTGTAGTTTATAATTATTCATATTCATATATACATATATTATTTTCGAAAATTCTATCTATCCATGCGAAGTCAGGCCGGGTCACTAGTCTAAAATAATATTTATCAAGTGCCCATAAATAATTTCAGAATTAATTTCTCAAATTACGAGAGGTTCCGACACGCGATGTCAGCAACAGCCATAGAGAGGACGCCACTGAACCAGTGAATATGTTTAATTAAAGTGATTATTTTTTTTAATTAACATGCTTAATTAAATATTATCATAGCAATTTAATAACATGACTGTAATTACATACAAAGCAGATGTGTTTTGACACAAAATTCAAAGTAACATTTTTTAATTATATGCATTTAAACGAGTGACAGCGGTAGGCTCGCCTCTAGCCACGTCAGTTTTTAATATGCTCGATGAAATGTGGGTATAACGTAATGTTACGTTCACCACAACGACTATAGTCGACAATATAGTCGACAACCAGAGGGAAACTTTGTACAAAAGTCGTTTGCTTGGGTACCTCTGTCCCATTCGTGTTTTAACCGTAAAACAGTTGTGTTTGCATGGCTGTGTTTCGGTTTGAAGCGTGAGATATGGCGTGAATTTACAGGGTACAGAGTAATAACACCTGAGTCCTCAGGAATGGTACCGCAAAAAAAATTATGCAACTTAGAATGGCAAACAAGCTGACGGCCCACCTGATGGACAGTAGTGATCGTCACCTATAGACATGATATTGCAATCTAATCTCAAACGGAGATTTTGCTAATAATTGCCATGCCCGGCTGGCTGGATGGGTATCGCAATTAGTCTTGTAAGGTAGTGTTTTAAGAGAGACGCTGCTGCCCATCCCTCGCCCGTTAAGTTCTCTTAGTGGCCTTTCTTTCGTGAGTTTCGCGAGTGCGCACGCGCACGCGCACACGCACGCGCACACGCACACGCACACACACACACACACAATCACAATGTAATCTATGACCTGCTTATAGGTAACGGTTACCGCTTTCCATCAAATGGGCTGTCAGCTTATTTGTCTATGTCAGTCGTATAAAATTAACTGAATATTCTAAATCACAATGCTTATAAATTTAGCCAACATATTTCACACTTCAATCTGGTATACAGTATCTAATCAAGCTGCTTTGATAGCGTGAGACACAAGTACCCTTGCAGACGGTCTCATACAAAGTCTGTAGTAATACTATTTGCTGTAAAGCTGCTGCAGCGCTCTATAAAGCTATAAGTTATCTTACGAGTTGGGTCAATTTATCGCACATCCATTCCGATGGCGTATTCACTGAATAGGAAAGATCTAACTGAGCTTTGCTGCAAATCTACTGAAGATGTTATCTCAGAGGTAACCTGTCGATATCAATCGTGTTTGGATTTCCAACTTGGCTTTGGCCAAGTGATAAAGTCTAAACTTTAATAAAATCATTTATATATAACACAGTGTGTACATACGTATTTGTTAAATTAAAGTAGTGAGTGGGCAATGGTAATGCTAAACAAGAAACTAAACAAAAGATACAATATGAATACATATATATTATACATATGTACATATTTATAAATATAAACCTACATAAATAATATATATAGTTACTTTACGTCATTGCCATGTACAAGAATAAATGCGAACAGATAAATAAATACATAACTTCTAAAATAAAAACATGTTATTGGGACATTTCTTTTGAATAAATTGCATTGCAAGTCATGAATATGAATTTCTGAACGAAATATAAACACAATCAAGAAATTCCATGCACTTGACAGTTGTTTAGCGAATCGCGAAACGTCAATCAAAAGTGACATTAACGTTCCACCATGTTTGATTTCGCATTACAAATGTTGAATTCTGTATTCATTTTATGGCAGAAAACAAAAAAAAAATTGTAAAAAAAAACAATGCATGAATCTCAAATTTATAATATTTTCGATCAGCTTTTTTTTTATAGTATACACTGACTGCATCCAACTGCATCGATTTTTGATAAAACTTTTTTTAGTGCACAAATAAATCAGTGTCATATTTTCCAGAAATATTTTTGAGCCTAATACATGCGAGCAGGGGGGAAAGGGATTGTTAGTAATGGAGACTGAGAATCCCATTGCGAGCAATATACCCAATCAGGTCGACCTCCTCGCGGTTCCCTCTGGAAACCATCATGGTTAATTCCTGATGAATTCATCATGATGGGCTAACTGGCCTGTTTTCATTCTCATCTATCGCCCTTCACTGGTGCTCCGCCAGCGTATCCCGTTAGCGCAGGCGGGGTTATCATACCATTTTCATCCACCAAAAAAAAAAATACCTACATGGGAGCAACACCGTGGCATACAGCTAGTTAGTATAACAGTAAGCATTGTCATAGAAGATAATGACCTTATTTCGTCACAAGGAAACATGAACACATTGTGAGGAAATATTCTTTAGATGAGATTTCTGATCAAAGGGAGCATATTAATTTCCTTTCCTAGACAAATATAATATACTAGAATCCTCTAGCAAGTTTAATATAAAGTTGAAATATGGCGCTCTCGTATAATTTTAATGCGAAAATTAGAGGGAAAATTAACATTGTTAAAATGTTATCGTCATTATGATCATATCAGTCATCCACTGCTGAACATAGCCCCCCCCCCCCCCCCATAGACTGCCATAAAAAACGGTCTTCAAAAAGAAAGACTAAATTAATACTTCGGTGGCTTCTTTGCTTACAAGGCACAGGTTACCCTAATTTGTAAGCTAGGTCAAAAAACATGTAACTGTGTTACCCTGTATTTGTTAATAAAGTTTATATAATAATATTATTAGTATAATTCTATACCGATTTTGGTGTTCCTTTTTGCAACAGATTTCGTTCACTATCGCATTATTCCCATACATTTTTTTTCACATTTCTAGTCCCTGTTTTTGTTTTTTGTGAAACAAAACTTTTATTTATTTAAATCAATTAAAAATACTCCATTATTAGATGGAATTAACAAACCAGAGACTGAGAAGAGAGGCTCGATATGAAACACTATACCAAACCGTCTGGCCGGCATCATAATAATATACTAATGTCCTCCTCTTATGAACCTGTTCCCATAGTCGGATATCAGTGTTATGTTATGAATGTTTGTTAGTATACATCAGATCCTCTTCCATCATAACTCCGAAATAAAAAATACTATATATCATATGAACTTCTTAAAAAACTAAGCGGGTAACATTGGAAATTATATTCAACGAGTAAGAGAATAAGGTTCATATCCCCAAAACGTAAGTACGTGGTTTGAACGTAAACAAATAACACAGCCCGCCAAAATTGGCAATAAACGTTCCTGTCATCGATACATCACGACACTTTCAGCTTTCAATATTTCAGTCACGCGTCAGAATGTATAAAAACCGTGTGCTGTTAATGTTCTAAAATAAATTTATTTATTTCACACCCTATTTACTGGTATCATATTTTCTTGGCCGTAAAATTTGTTATATTAAATCATTGGAACGATAAACATCCAAGATACACATAGCCATATAAAAGTGACACTTACATTTGCGTACTAATGTTACACTTAAAACTGTCACAAAATAGGAAAAATAACTATTTCTTAAACATGCTTGAAAATGTGAGAATTATTTTGACAATCTTCTTCGAGATAAATCAAAATTGCCGTACTGGCCAGATACATGCAGGCAGCGGCCGGCAAAAGTTGTATGAAAATCCATATCTGTCGTGTTTTGCGGCCAGATAAATTACTATGTAAACTTATATCTGTCCTGTAATCTAAAAATGGAATGACCTTTTACTTCGAAATATGGCTACCAAGGATGTAACTAATACAAGGTTTTATTTAAATTTCAAACTGTCTTGCAAATAGAAAGCTGTTTATTGAAAAAAAAAACAAAGGAAAATCATGGCGCGTGAAAAATTATTATTGTTCGTTATTCGTCATTGAATTTAAAATGTAAAATTGTGTTTTTTATTTCCGCGCATTGTTTGAGAAAAGTACTATACAAGCCTTGACCACAACTAGGCATTGATGAACTCACGTATGTGTGACTCGGCTACGCCTCAGCCCACATTTGCACGTTCGTCCATCAATGCCTCAGTTGCTGGCCGCTGAAGTTATGTACTATAACAACTGTATTTTCGTTTGAAGGATGAGATGTAGCAGTGAAATTTTAATAGAACCTTTATATTGCAACGACATAAATAAAAAAAATACAATGTAAGAAGATATTAAGAAGGAAATGAATGCAGTACTGCAAATATAGCAGTACTTTATGGTACAAAAGATGGACTTAAAACTAATACAGCATTCTCTTCCAGGCAATCTTCAGCAATACAGAAATGGAATTATGCGGTGAAAAAATTGTAAATTGTTGTAGATAAACAGTTACAGACATATTTATATTGATTTACAAATTATATAGCACAATGAAGATTTAATACACATTATGATCGTTTAAATATTCTTACATGAATAAAATATACACATATACTTTTTTTTTAATCTCTGCACCGCCATTTGCTCTCTCTGTTTGGCATGACAGTTGACTGGTAGAGAATGCCATCAGGCATTAAGTCCGCCCTGTAGACATTTTCCAATGTGTGCAAAAGTAAAAGTAAATACATAAATATTAATACGATAGTATACTATAATACCAAAAAAGCAACGATAGAGGTCAAAAGTAATGATGATAAAAAACGATGATGATGAACTGCTATCACAGCTTCTTCATAAAAGAATTGTAAACATTTGTTTAAAGCAAATGTATAACATTTTTTTTAAATGCAAACATTATATTTAAAAAAAAAACAAGTTAGTTATAAACATGATTAGAAAAAAGTGCAAAGTTTTATTAAACTGTGCGCTTATTAATGCCGTTTTTTAATAACTAATTGTGTATCTAGGGTTTTTCATATACCGATGTAAACAAGTATAAATTTACTTCCATCTGCTATATTAAAAGGTCACATTGTACCCCTTGTGTATATTGAAGCAGAATTATAATATAATGACATGCAAACAATCTACACAAATGTTTTAACTTAAACAATGCATTTGAACTAAAATGCGAGAAGGCAAAGTTGTTATTTTGTAGAGTAAATATCAATATGGAGCCACGAAGTCCGCGTATTGTACTGTTGATATTTACTCTTACTTTATTGCTTACGTAGCACTATATTAGATTATCGATACAAATATGAAAGTGGGAGTACATAATTATATATATAATGTAAGTGCAAATCTCAAATTGGCAAGAGATCTAGCAAGGATTAGATTATATATATTTAATAACTAACTTTTCCTCACAACTTCTTCTTAGTGGCTGGGATTGAATTGAACATCCTGCTTGACTAAAATAAAAAGTAGCCTGTGTTCTATTAAAAAAAAAAACGATGTACAATATTGTGACAATTTTTAAGCAAACTAGACAAAATTAAATTAATTACATTATATTTAATCGTATAAATACACATATACATAAATATATACCTACATTTGATAGTGTAATGAATTCTTATAGCAGGCAACACTTTATGTAATCTTACTTCTTTTATTTTTATATTTACTCGAGTTTCTTTCAATTACATTAAACGCAAAATACGTAACACACTTCTTATACAACACACTTCAGTGAGACTCTTTAAACAAAAAGTAACTTTCCGCAAACGTAATAAAGTTCATTCTAGATTGCCGATCTAATAAAATTCTCGTGATCGAACCGCTTGTTTCTTAGCTCCACATGTGACCCAAGATAACACAGTAAGCGTACGGCCACGGATTCTGTCCCATGAGGATCGAATATTCAAATAGATCTAAAAGAGCAAAGGCTTTACGAAATGGAATATTATTAAATATGTAACATGAAAGCTTTATTAATTATTATTGATACAGATTAATAAATCCCATTGGGACAGAATAGGTAAGTCTCTGCTGTTTATAGAGTTTATAGCTGAAATTTATAGAGACGCGCTATAGAGATACCATAGCTGTATCTTAGGCAAGGGAAAATACCCATGGGGTTATAGTAGCAGTCTGGCATAACCCACCTGTTCCTATGACAGGAATGGGTATTTATTATCAATGAGGTTTTCAAATGAAAGATAGGTAACTACATAAAAACGTTATAGAAAATATATTTAGAACTAGCACAATTTAGAGGTTTCAGAACCACTGTTACGAGAAATACAATTTACTATTCTTGAGAAGTATAACGTGTGTCATAATAAAATAATTTGTTTGCCCGATTGACTGATGTACACGAATACATCAATTAATCGATCGACCGATCAATCGTTTAATCAAACGAACGATAAATCAATCAGGCATATAGTATCCCGCTTCTGTCAATCGACCAACCAATTAAATTGATCGATCGGTCAATCAACTAATCAAACAATCGATCGATAATTAAATCAATCAATGAATTATTGCCTATATTCCGCTGCTAGGTTTTTTTGATGAGTGAAAATGGTATAGTAACCCCGCCTGCGCTAACGGGATACGCCGGCGGAGCACCAGTAAAGGGTGATAGATGAGAATGAAAACAGGCCAGTTAGGCCGTCACGATGAAGTCATCAGGAATTAACCATGATAGTTTCCAGGGAGAACCGCGAGGAGGTCGACCTGGTTGGGTATATTGCTAGCAATAGGATTCTCAGTCTCCATTACTAACAATCCCTTTCCCCCTCCGCTGCTAGGTAAAGACCTCTCGCAACTGCTTTCACCTCGCATGGTCACTGGTCAAGCCATACTTGTGATGAAGAGAAAATATTGACCAGTTCTATAAGACACGATTATAGAGACACAAAAAATACAAACGAATTTAAAGCCGTCGTCCTCTTAAATGTCTCTTAAAATTCTAAGATTTATTTATATTTATATTAAGGCATTCCAAAATTAAACAATGAATTGATCAACGTTTAACATAATAGAATAGACCCGACCACGCAACTTGGAGGCACTCAAAATAATTGTGTCCAAATTGGTAAAATCAAGAAAACAAACATCAAGCACTCCTGGGACGGGATTCAGGTTCCCGAATAGGTTTATCCATTTACTTGTAACGGGAACGGCACTCAAAATAATTGTCCACAATTCCGCAAATGAAGGGAATTGAGAGCTTGTAATGTCAATGGACACCGGTCCGTTGACATTACACACAGATCTCACACACTTACACTATCCAGAGTTACACATATAGTGCAAATGTGTAACTCTAGTGATAGTGTAAATATATTTTGATTGAAGCACAGCGTATCTGTTTTGAGTGCTTGAAACTGATAGAAATTAACTTCTGACTACCCTTCTTCTAAATAGCGAATACAACGAACGCACACAATGTATTTGATCTATATTTCTTCCTTTTTTTTATTCTTTTTTTTTAGTGGTATTTCGCGGCTCACTTTTGGCCACAACAGAATATCAGTGTTTTTCTTTTTTTAGGGCAAAGCAAAAAGCTGAGTTGTGGCCATTTTTTATTACTGTGACACACGCATGAAGAAAAAAAATTTTTACTAATTTTATGCATTCTGATTTTTAATTTTTTTTTTTTTAATTTTTTGTACATGTATCTTTTTTTATCTTTTTTCACTTTGCATTTGTGTCTTTTGCTGTTTGTGTGCTGTAAGTAATACAAATAAATTATCTATCTATCTATCTATCTATTTGTATAAGTATATACTGTGGTACTGACTACACTCTGTAGTAATGTCAATATCGTCAACCGTGCATGGAACTAAGAATGGTTTTTTGCTATAGAATATTTTTCATTTAAAATTCATAAAATATTTTTTTTTGTACAACTTAGAACGGCAAACAAGCTGATGGCCCACCTGATGGAAAGTGGTAACCGTCGCCTATATACATGAGCAGTACCATGGACATAACAGAGTATACTGTTTCGCAAAACAAACTTCAACGCATAACATCAAATATATATTACATCAACGCTTCAAATTATTATCTATTTTATTTACCCTAGTTAAATCGCTGCAAATACTAGGTGTATTTATTCATCATCATCATCATCATCATCATCATCATCTGTTCATCATTAAATGCAAGCGCACATCATTAACATAATACGTGGTACGTACAATGCGTTGCCATTCCTGAGGACTCAGGTGTTATTCCTCCGTACCCAGTAAATTCACGCCATATCCCATCCTTAAAAAAAAGACGAAATATCTTGAATCTCTCGTGCTAACTTAACAGGCGGACACGCCGCACCATGTTAGCAAAGAGGGTCAAATTATTTTTGTAATTTATTAACAAATTTATTATTGTAATCTATTGGAGAAAATAATAAAGAGTGTCTATCTATCTATCTATCTATAACTCTTATTCTTTTAAGGAAACTGCCTTGTTTTACAGATTATGTTAGATCTGTAATCTGTAACTATAATTATTCTTATTACAAAAACTTAAAAACATGCATAGATTTCGATTTTCCTCATATACTACATATAAATAATAGTAAGATTCTATCTCTCTCTAGATAGCCTCGACTGATTGAAATAAATTTGACAAAGAAATACTCAATTGTGACAAAATTAATATTGTTATTATTTATTAATATTCAACAAAATTACTTGTAATGTCGACTCTTAAATGAATTCTCAGACGAATATGAATTACCCACTATAATTGATGTCTTTCACCGACCAAATAATGCTTACGTTATTTAAGAGACGCCACTATCCTTTTATCGATGATATTAGAAAATGAATCTATGCATCCACTTAAGTATCAACACAACAAAATAAATCATTCATAGTGTTATAGAATTACTTATAATATGCCTCATATATTACCGTACTAGATTTTTTTATACAACTTAGAATGGCAAACAAGCTGACGGCCCACCTGATGGAAAGTGGTAACCGTCGCCTACAGACATAAGTAGTACCATGGACATAACAGAGTATACTGTTTCGCCCATGATACACCCCATGCGTTACCATTTCTGAGGACTCGGGTGTTATTCCTCTGTACCCAGTAAATTCACGCCATATCCCACCCTTCAAAACGACAATTCTAATAATACAATTACAATAAATATAAAAGAACGTCTAACGTTTATTTTATACCCATAGTATCGAATAAGCATGAGTTATATCGGTAATGCTTCGATATCTGTATATTGAGTCCCTCTAGATATTAATGACGGAATTAATGACGGAAAAAAGTAAAAAAAAAAGTTATCCATTTTCATATCGCCCATACTAGTCAGATATTATATATTTTTATTTCGATCGCGACTTCGTTTCGATATTATACATTGGATAATCAATATTTAATACTTATATCTGGTATTTTGCTAATATATAGATATGGCAATTATATATTACCCATCACTAGCACTAAAGATAATCTGTTTCAATTAATTAAAACTGCAGTCGTTTTGAATATTGTTAAAATTATTTTATGATATAACGTTAATAAGTTTTTAATTGCATCAATTTTATCTCTATATCCATCAGATATTGATGTAGCTTTTAAAATAATGAAAGCAATGATGTGCCGTGGCACAGATAATAAAATTCTGGCTATGGATTCCGTTGTTTTCGAAAATATCAATATTTGGGATGACAATCGTTAAATATTCTATTGAGTAGGGTCTCATAAACCCTATGGGATATCATACATTTTCAATAGCAACATCTCATGCAAAACAAATATAACACATACTAGCTTTTACCCGACGTTTCGCGTGGAATCCTTTTCTCCAATCGCGTGGGAATTTCGGAAAACCCTTTTCAATGCTCATTAACGGTATATAAGGAACCCTCGTCCAAAATGTCATGTCTCTAGACCCGGCAATGACTATACAATGATTAAATATTTTAAATATTTCCATAATGATTTATTTAATTGTAATCTTAGTCTTTATATTTTAACCGACTTCGAAAAGGAGATTCTCAATTCGGTTGTATTTTTTTATGGTTGTCACCTCATAACTCCCTCATCTTAAAACCGATTTGGATTTTTTTTTTTTATATGAAAGAGTATATTTATATTTTATTAAGAACTCTTGAAAAGGGTAAATAAGAAGAGAACATTAATAAAAACAATAGAGAATAGAAGAAGCAAAATGCTGAACCACCTTATACGACATGACGATTTATTAAAGAGTAAACTAGAAGAAAATATAGAGAGAAAAAGAGGAAGTACAAAAAACTACATTGGACAGATAAAGGAAATACTAGGTGTCATGTCGTATAGGGAGGTCAAAAATATGACCTGGAAGAAAATGCATGAATTAATTACACCGACTAGAGACTCTTAAATGAAAAGAGAAGAAAATTTCCGGATAAAAACTAAAATTTACGAATATACAGACTTTTACAATAACATATCTCGTATATATATATATATATATATATATATATATATATATATATATATATATTTTTATACTAAATTATTAAGTACCAGAGGGAGACTTTGTACAAAAGTCGATTGCTTGGGTACCTCTGTCCCATTCGTGTTTCTACTGTAAAGCAGTTGTTTGCATACCTGTGTTTCGGTTTGAAGGGTGGGATATGGCGTGAATTTACAGGGTACAGAGGAATAACATCTGAGTCCTCAGGAATGGTATCGTATGGGGGCTATCATGGGCGTAACAGTATACTCTGTTGAGTCCATGGTACTGCTCATGTCTATAGGCGACGGTTACCACTTTCCATCAGGTGGGCCGTCAGCTTGTTTGCCATTCTAAGCTGTATAAAAAAAAGTGCACTTTTAAAATAATATTCTATGAATGAAACTGAACATATTTCCTAAAGAAACATGTGTCGAAAAAAGGAACAATATTTTGATTCGCTCATACTAAAATAACACGTCCACTATCAAATTAATATCAGAGGCCCTGAGTATTATGGCGTGTCTGCATATAGGCGACAATTGCTACTTTCCATCAAGTGGTTTGGGCGTGAAATTATAGGTTACAGAAGCATAACATCATACACCGAGAGGGGGAAGGGATTGTTAATAATGCAGTCTACCAGTCCCATTGCTAGCAATATTTTATGTATTATATTTTTATTTTTTTTATTTTTTGTATATTTATGTCTGTTGTTGTTTATGTGCTGTAAGTAATGTAAATAAATTATCTATCTATCTATCAATATGCATTGTCAGATTTACCACCACACTACACTTACACCACACCCACCTACCTGGAAACCATCACGCTAAATTCCAGGTGTATTCATCACGATGGTCTAACTGGCCTGTCTTTTCATTCTCACCTACTGTCCCTCACTGGTGCCTCGATAGTATATACCGTTAACGCAGGTGGTATTACCATTCCATTATCATCTATTAAAAAAAAACATCATACACCTGGAATGTCAACACACACAATAATGGCGATGGTAATGAGCCATTTAAGATGCCTAAGAATAAACAAACAAACTCACAGATATCATCAGCATCATTGCCTTGCCTTCAACCTTAGAATGGAGAGAAATAATTAACATTGTGACTGGTCAAGGCGTAAAGGAAAAATAATAAGACTGAAAAAGGGGGGAAACAGAGGCTAAAGATCAATTTAAACGCAGTATAAATAATAATAAATTCTTATAATAAACTTATTCTATATCATTATCATATCAGCTTTTAGCTGTCCACTGCTGAACATAAGTCCTTAGGGGATTTCGCCATTAGTTGCCACGCTTGGCAGACGGATTGGCAACCGCAGTTAGGCTTTAGAGATGTTTTAAGAGGGACGCTGCTGCCCATCCTTCGCTCTGCCTAAGTCGCCTATTACAACACCCACGGAAAGGAAGGGATGGCCTATTCTATGCCGGGATCACACGGCGACACTTACTATATATATATATATATATATATATATATATATAATACTTATTAGATTTTGGTGCAACTTTTAAACTTTCCCGTATGATATTGTTAAGAAATCATAGGAATAATCATGGAAGTTAAAATATTAACAAAATTTTCAATCTCATTTTAATTTTATTAAGCAAAAATAACAATACTGTACAATAAATACTGTTTTTAGAAGATCCCCGAATCCAATATTTTAGACGAATATTGCTTAGAAAATTGTTTTCAACGAGTTTTTGACGGTCCAATCTCTCTTAGGAAATTGTTACGACAAATTTTATGGCATCATTTTTGAAATAGCTATACCCTACGACATAAAACGTGATTGGAATTTTTTTTTCTTTATGTAAATATGGCCTTTTTTATTAATTTACTAGCTATGTCCTGTGGCTTTGCCTGCATGTATCAGTAAGTACATAAAGTGTTATATGTACTAAGTTAGGACATTTTTACCCGTGTATTAAATTTCATTCAAATCCATTCAGTAGTTTTTGCGTGAAAGAGTAACAAATATCTATCCATTATTACAAACTTTCGCATTTATAATATTAATAGGATTCAATCTTAGATTATATAGATAGAGCGTCTCCATAGAAATGCTTCGAGAAAAGCGGGTCAAATTTTTCATATAATTTTGCGCAATAAATTATGATTCTTTTATTTAGTATTTTTTGTATCTTTTAAAATGAGTAATTACTCATTTTATGTATTAAATAATTAAATATAGATACATCCAGATACATTATGTGCGTAAGTACGTAATAGAACACTAATAAAAAACGAGTTAGCTAATTTGACAACTAGCTGACAAAAAGTTGAGCCGTTTTTTAGACTCAATGCTCTATCTAAGGATTCAATGTTACAAGAAATAATGTAAGATCAATTGTATCAAGACATAAAGAGAGATCGTATTTTGATTTAAAAACTAAACTACTCAACTAATTTTAATAAAATTTCTATACGATTAGTCTGTACGTAAATTCTTGCAGATAATTTTTTTTTTAAATCGATCTATCAATGACAGAGATCTGAGGTAAGAAACATAAAAAAATACCATAACCAAATTGAGAACATACTTCTTTTTTGAAATCGGTTGAAAATAATAGTCATACTGTTGTAACAAGATTTATATTTATTTACATCGAATAACAATACATGTCTTTATTTCAAAATCTTACAATTTTATTTGTTTTTTTTTTCATATATTATTATGTCTTTACCAGTTCTAAACCAATATTGATAATAATTTTCGCAATAAACAGTTTACTCCCGTGTTGAAACTATATTAATTTAAATCACTATTCTTTAAATGTTTTCTATGGAAACTTTATAAGTAACGGTAATTACCTTGAGTAACAATTTATTTATTAATTTATTTAGACATATCAACAATACAAGTACATTTACAGCATCTGTGCATCTTCTACTTCTTAATCTTCCTTTCCCGTAAATGTCGTAAAAGGCGACTAAAGGAAGACAAGGGATGGGCAGCGTTGCTCTTGAAATATCTCCAAAGCCTAACTGCAGTTGCCAATCCACCTACCTAGAATGGCAACTACTGGCAGAACCCCCCCAAGGGAGAGGCTTATATTCAGCAGTGGACAGTCAAAAGCTGATATGATGACGATTAATAAAACCCCAAAAAACAACAATAATCATTACTCTAATTTCCTTTCGAATTCCTTAAAAAATGTAACAAATTCTCGACGTAAGTAAACTCTAATATTAATATGAAATACGCTAACATTTCACACAACGGCGTCCTTGCATCGATAACTTTCAATGCATAAGTCAGCTTGTTAGCGCAGCTCAATGCTGACTGTGCGGGTGTCAAGTCAATTTTCCTTTAATATTTCATGGCCTTTACCACAAACATATTTTGTCTGTGATATTTATTTTACTCGGACGTCATAGAAAAGAGGCGCCATCTATATATAATTTTGAATATCTATCTATTTGAATATTTAAATATTTATTTGCAATAAACATGGTAAATATACATATAAAAATACATATTAATTTGTAAGACTCGTTGAAATGAAATTAAAGGGAAATAATATAAAGCAAATATGACAACATTACATGTTGTTGTCATATTTGAAGAAGAACCGACAACTGATGAGAAAGAAAGATTCTTTAGTGGCAACCCCGTACGGACAAATGTAGTGTAGGACGACCCCCTACTAGATGGAGTGACCACTACAAATGCTTTGCAGAAAGAGAGTGGATACAGGTGGCTCAAGACTGTTCCTTATGGCAGTCTATGGGAGAGGCGTCCAACAGTGGACAGATAATGGCTGAAATAATGATGATGATGACAACAATGACAGATTATTACCTATTAAAGGTAACTAAAAAAAATTTCAAAGCCATTTCTTGTAACTATGTCACATCCATTATTTAGTAACTATGTCAGATAATCTTGTTTGTGACATTGTCATGTCCACCATGTTTGTGTCTTTATCACATCCACTTATTAGAGAATTTGTCAGTAAAACCTGTTTATGGCATTGTCATAACCATATTAGGATGTGACATCCACATTTTTTTTTCTAACATTAGTGTTACTTTGTCACTTACATTTATTTTTGCTTTTTACGTTGTATGGTTTATAAGAGACGAGAACTAACGCGATCTTTTAAATTAACTATGATAATTTAGCTTTGTTATCTCGACATTCTACCCAGGTTACACTAGCCATGGTCACGAGTAGACTGATGCAGGTTATCTCTTATGAATCATAAACCTTCATTTATTTTGTAATCAATTATTGGATATAATACTCATGAGTCAATACGCATGTTTAAATAAATTCAAGTTCTCTTCACGGTATAGATATTCACTGAGATACGATCAATCTATGCGCTAAATCTGAATCAAATCTATTCATAATTAAGTAACAAACATACAAAGTTTTAATTGAAATTTCACCCCTTTGAAGGGTAATTTTCTAAACTTTCTATAGCTTTTGCATCCGTACCCAACTAACTAAATATATCTTTGTGTTTGGATCCTTTAGACAACTACTTTCAAATGAAAATAGTTTTCTTCCAGTTGGTGACCACATAGTCGTCTCTTCTGTAACATATGTATATATAGTTATGTTTGACTTACAAGTACATCTGCATTCTATTTAATGACCTGTTTATTAAATTAATTAGTACTGTTATAAAACTTGTGTTACCCATACATTGAAACTGATTCTAAAGGAATTGGAACTTCTCAAAATGTATCTCTTAATATTAACAAACTAACAAACATTATATTAACAACTTGAATTTTTTATTCTATACATAAATTTTGAGAAATAACGCTTCTGAATAAAGCGAATCTGTGGTCAAGTTATGAACAAAATTTGAGTCCAAATTTTGTTGTTATCCAGTTTAATTTTTTTAATATCTATGTTTATTTATTATTAGCTGACTTGATCATCAGTCATACTCGCAAAAGAATGCTTCTTGTAATGTACTAATCTGCCCATATTATTCACTGCTTACTCCTGATTGTAAAATTTTATTTTGAATAATATACTATATACGAGTATAAATAAAACTTAATGCCAATTATAGTCGATGTGCTCATACAAATATAAAGTCATCTAATAAATAAATAAATTGAAAAAAGTGACTACTGTTTTTCCGGATTTCACTCAGCAAATAACAATATTCCGAACTTAGTAAAGATTCATCGAAGATAACGATTAAAAAGAGCTTATAATTAAGTTTAAATAAAAATTATTATAATACTGTTATCATTGATTCAATATGGCGCCTTGAACTGTCAAAAACATTAAAAATTTAACAATTGTGTCTTTGCAACTGTCACGCCCACTCACTATTGGATAAGATTACTAATAATTGAAATTTGTTCTAGGCAGACTGGATCTAAACTGACTAAGCTAAAAATATACAGACTGGAATAAAAAAACGGGTCATTTTAAAACCGTTAATCTCTGTCTACGCTTTTAGATCACGAACTTAATAAGCCTACTAACTTTGTTGGCACAATGCCCGTGGTTCGTGTGGAATTTGCGTCTATTTTCATTTTGTAATATTGAATTATAGATAGTAATAATCGCCAATAGAGATTAATGAAAAAATTGAATGATTCTCATATTGTAACTATTATTACAAACCCATGACACTACCTTTAAAATATACCACTTTAATAGAAGTGTCATTGATCTTATAAATAGATGTATAGATACTCTTTATTGATCCCTACAAAAGATTACAGTAATGAACTTTGTAAAAATACTACAAGTAAATAATAATAATTACAAGAAAAAGCTACTAACCAATGACACTACCATTAAAATATGCCACTTTAATGAAGGTGTCATTGATCTTATAAATAGATATATAGATACACTTTATTGCTTCCTTAAAAGATAACAGAATTAAACTTTGTAAAAATACTAATAATTACAAGAAAAGGCTATTAACCAATGACACTACCATTAAAATATGTCAATTTAATAGTAGTGTCATTGATCTTATAAATAGATATATAGATACACTTTATTGTTCCCTCTAAAAAATTATTAAAAAATACAAACAATTACAAAAAAAAGGTCATACTGAGTAAAACAATGGGCGGCTTTATTGCTAAATGCGATCTTTTCCAAGCAACCTTTGGATGGAGAGGAGTAATTATAAACAGTTTGATCGAGGGCGCGATAAAATCCTATCCTTTTATTTATTACTATAGTTGCTTATTTATTTATTTATTTAACTTAGAAAACCATATAATGTTTCGCCTAAGGCTTTATAAAGCATCCCTGGGGTATACGAAATGTTGTTTTGTAATTTAACAAGGAGAATTTGAAAAGAGTGGTACTGAGTTTACCTCATACTGTGTTTATGTTTAGACCATTTCATTCAATTATCGACTATGAATCTAAGATAAATTTGTTTAGTTTCTGTTCTATTAGTGAAGACTTATACAGATAGGTCGATAGAACTTTGGAGTGGAGGGAAAGATGCAACTAGCTGCAATTGATATTTTTTTTAAATATAGAACAAACTTGGTTACATAAGTTTAGCTCAGAGCAATAGTTTAACGGCCTTTAGACGTGATGTAAATTTTCGTTATTAATTTCTAAAAATTGTTAACGTTATGTTTGCCTGAAAGAGCAAAAGAACTTGAACGAGCCCTGGCACGATGACTTTCACATTTATCCGTGAATACCAACACGAGAGAAGTATATTTCAGTCACGGAATCTATTAGATAGATAGGTACTTTCTGATTTCAATACATTTACATTTTCTTGTAGCTAATAGATATTGGGTCTTACGATTTAAACGAGCGCTTTTTAATCCCAAAGCCTGTGTGCTGCAAATACTAAATAGATAGTAAACATATCGAAATACTTATTTTAATACGTTATTAATTTAAATAAAATTTTAATCAGACGTTATTTACGTCAGCTTATAATATCGACATATATTAAATATGTAACGTATTGTTATTGATTGGTTTTTTTTAACATAATATTATAATTTTGTTATTATTACTTGAATAAATAGTTGGTGTAATGTTAAATCACTTATATGTATGTATTAAATGTAATGTATCTTGTACCCAATAATAATTTTGCATGCTTTAGACTCTAAGGCGAACATTTGTACTTCACAATGGATCAATATCTGTAAAAAAACAATGTTCTGGCAAATAAAGAAATCTAATCTAATAGACTAGTAATGCAGACTTTAATTTGCATGTTTTTTTTTTATACAACTTAGAATGTCAAACAAGCTGACGGCCCACCTGATGGAAAGTGGTAACCGTCGCCTATAGACATGAGCAGTACCATGGACATAACAGAGTATACTGTTTCGCCCATGATACCCCCCATGCGTTGCCATTCCTGAGGACTCAGGTGTTATTCCTCTGTACCCTGTAAATTCACGCCATATCCCACCCTTCAAACCGAAACACAGCCATGCAAACACAACTGCTTTACGGTTGAAACACGAATGGGACAGAGGTACCCAAGCAATCGACTTTTGTACAAAGTCTCCCTCTGGTACGCATGTATCACAAATAAATAATCTTGAATCGATAAAAAATTAATAAACACGTATAGAATACTTATAGGGCAGGGTAAATTCAGTAATTGCCCGAGGCGGCTAAAATTAGAGGTGACTATGAAGGGACAAATTAAAACTGAACATATTAAATACATATTTGTCTTACTAATTCAATATTTTTTTTAATGGATGATAATGGTATGGTAACCCCACCCGCGCTATCGGTATACACCGGCGGGGCACCAGTGAAGGATGATAGGTGAAGAAATGAAGTAGGTCAGTTAGCCCATCGTGACGAATTCAACAAGAATTGTTCACGATGGTTTCCAGGAGGTACCACGTGGAGGTAGACCTAATAAGGCATATTGCTAGCAATGGGGCTGTCAAACTCCATTACTAACAATCCCTTTCCCCCAATTCAATATATTTTTTTTACATTTTCTAGTAGCTAATAGATATTGAGTCTTAGACTTGAACCAGCGCTTTTTAATCCCAAAGTCTGTATGATACAAATACTAAACAGGTGGTAAACATATCTAAATGAGTATTTTAATATCTTACTAATATAATAAAACTGTAACTAGACTATGTTTGCACATGGGAGATATTTAAAATTGTGCCAAAAGGTGCTAAAATATTTTTTTTAGAAATGTTGTCCGTTTTTGTTTGTTACGGCATTACGCAAAAAGTACCTACTGGACTAAATTGGATGTGTTTTTCAAAATGTGTCTGTATATATAAACGTTCAACATCGCACAGAAGATACTGTACCTAACTGGATGCAGTTACCAACTACTGGCAAAACCCCTCAAGGAGGATGCTTATGTTCAGCAGTGGACAGTTAAAGGCCGACATGATGATGATGATGATAAGATGATTAAGAGTAATTTATAATTATATATATAATATATATTAATACATAAGAATATTGGACGCCTAAGAATCGCCTGAAATTTCGTTTTTCAGACACGTTTAGATACTAATTACCAGATTTTCAACTAAATTACAAAAGCAGTTCGAACTAAGCTTTATTGCTCAACTGTTTTACATAAAGAACCTTGTCTGTCTGCGAGCAAATGCAAATTAAAAAACGGTAATATATTAGATAGATACCCTTTATTGTTTCTTCCAAAAGATTACAACTGTAAACTTATTATAGATATAAGCAATTACAAGAAATAATCACAATGAGAAAACAATGGGCGACCTTATCGCTAAAAGCGATCACTTCCAGGCAACCTTTGGATGGAGAGGAGTAATAATAAACATATAATATATAATATATCATGTAATTTTCCAAAGATGTTCTCCTCTAGGTATAGGCAGCGTCCCACTTAAAACACCCCCCAGGCTTGCGGTTACCAATCCGCCTGCCAAGCGTGGCAACTACTAGAAAAACCCCTAAAGGGGAGGGCTTATGTTCAGCAGTAGACAGTTAAATGATATGGCTGATAGAATTCTCCTCTAGTGATCTGTCCATTACTAGAATCAGGCTAAAACGGGTAAGCGACTCCAACCTCCAAAGCCACTGCAGTTTCTGCCCGTAATTCCATCCTCTACAATTATGGTATTTTGGCCAATGTCCACAACGATTTATGGAGGAAAGAGAAAACTCCCTTTTCTTCATTCATTTGTTAATTTTTTTTATCCACTCTCAACGTCTCCCTCTTTTCCACCTAATCCTTTCCTCCATGCCATAGGTAGTGGATACCACCAACAAGTGCATTCCTAAGAAAGGTTGATGTCAAGCAGGCGGCTAGTCATGTAACTCAAAGCCAAAATCTAGTGTAATATAAATAAAGTTATATTATGCCGGTCTCAAATAATGAAGATAAAGACAGAGAGAAAATGAAGATTTTGTATAAAACTCTAAACTTCATATCATTATTGCTAAAACAATATATCTTATATATAAAAATCTTATATCTCTTTTTGTGGGTGAACTCCTCCGAAACGGTTTGACCGATTTTTATGATTTTTTGAATATATATTCAGTATGAGAATAGGTCGTAAAGTATATTTCAGACCGCTTGGTAATTAGGATGTTCCTATTCAGAAGAAATTATTTATATTACAGAACATCGTTTGCCAAGTCAACTAGTATGTGTATATGCCTTGATCAAGTGGTAAGATAAGAAAGGAAATAAAAAAATATAGTCACATATCGATAAATATATTTGACGTCACTATTAAAATAATTTTGAATTTAGAACATGTAAAACATCACATGTATCACCTGTGTGAGTGTGGGAGAAATATAAAATAAAATATAAAAAATGCAAAGAGATAATTTTAAATTTGGAACATGTACAACCACACAGTACATATCTGTGTGAGTGTGCGAGGTGTGAAATAGTGATGAGCCGCGGAAAACCCGATTCGATATACTGATTCGGCGTCTACTCGATAAAGCGCCTAAATATTTTACGCTACCGCTCGCTATTGGAATCCAACCGACGAATAATAGCGGTACATTAATCTCACACGAGTTATATATTGGCGAATTTCGTAAACCCTATTCTCTTCTATGATGTATTCGCATCGATTTTACGTGAGATTAAATGTAAATATATTTTATATGACAATTTTTGAATCCAATTTTGTTGTTTTTATACTACTATGTTATTAGTTATTATTGCAACTTTATTTATGTGACCGAAATAAGTTAATCATTTGAAATAAAAATTAATCTATACTTACAATAAATCTGTAGAGAGGTCAATTCTGTACATGAAATATATTTCCAAAATAACTATCAGCGGGTGATTAGTGATCGATTCTGATACCAAAAATGCATTCAGTAAAATTTTTGTCTGTCTGTCTGTATGTTCGTTATAGAAACAAAAACTACTCGACGGATTTTAACGAAACTCGGTACATTATTCTACATACTCCTGGGCACGTTATAGTATACTTTTCATCATGCTACGATCAACAGGAGCAGAGCAATGAAGGGAAATGTCCGTCGCATGTGCAGCTTTAATGGGCACTTTTTAAAATGTAAAAATGTCCACCCGTGCGAAGTCGGAACGGGCCACTAGTGTCAAATAAATAATAGTAACTTCCTTCAACGCCGTGTGGTCCAGGCATAGAATGAATCACTTCTTTCTTTCCCATAAATATCATAACAGGCGATAAGGGACAGAATTTTAACGGTCGAGGAATAGGCAGCAGCGTCCCTCTTAAAACTGCAGTTAGGTTTTGGTGATCAAAACCTAACTGCAGTTGCCAATCCACTTGCCAAGCGTGGCTGCTACTGGCAAAATCCTCCAAGAAGGAGGCCAGTATTATATAGTGGACGGTTAATGGCTGATATGATGATAATAATGATGAATGTCATTCATCCCAAATACAACCTGTATGCCAAATTTCATGACGATTGTTAAAGCCATTAAAACCCCATGGAGCAACACAATATTTATTATAAAGAAGGACATAGATTTCTTTTTACCTCAGTCAATCAATATATTTTTTTTTTTACCACAGGGAGATTTTGTACAAAATTCATTTGCTTGGGCACCTCTGTCCCATTCGTGTTTCTACCGTGAAGCAGTTGTTTGCATGGCTGTGTCTAAGTTTGAAGGGTGGGATATGGCAGTGAATTTACAGGGTACAGAGGAGTTAAACCTGAGTCCTCAGGAATAGCAACGCATAGGAGTTATCATTGGCGAAACATTATACTCTGTTATGTCCATGGTACTGCTCATGTCGACGGTTACCACTCTCCATCAGGTGGGCCGTCAGCTTATTTGCCATTCTATGTGGCTTAAAAAAAATGTATCTTGGTCACACGATCGAAATGATGGAGTGATTTAAGGCAAGTGTTTTAAAATACATATTTGAATACTTATGTTCATTCAAAAAAGCATTTTTCGTTGTATTTTTAAATTTCCATACAAAATAATATAATACGGTCCGTATCATAAATTTGAAGCTTTCCTGTATTCATCTGTGCCACGATAGCTCCCGAACAGGGTCGAAAACGGTTAATGAACCGATACGAATGCGGCTTTTTCGATAAGCGAATTGTTTTTCAATATTTTTGAACCGCACACGCATACTTGATCCCAAAAGATTCGCGATACGCAAATACATTTTCCTTATCTAAAAAACAACCCGTGCTTATCACAAAATTGGTAAAGTCGGGTAAAAAAAAAATATATTATAATAATCCTTATTACAATAGAATAGAATATTGTTTCGAAGAAAATTTATTTTGAAGCAATTTTGTAGTCATTTTTTATAATTTTACCCAATCCAATTAGGAATGAAATTTCAGTTGAGAAGAATAAACAAGAATCTCAGTTGTCGCTTTCTAGGGTTCTGTATCAAAAAAATACTAATGAACCCTTATACTGTGACTTCGTCCATATTTCTGTCTGTCCGTCACAGCGCTATATCTCAACAACTATTATTATTATCGATGTAAAATTTGGAATAGTATCACAAATCATCATATTGTAATAAAACTAAATAAAAAAATATTTTCTTTTTTAGAATATGAAAATTAAAATAAAAGTAATTTTATGTCGTATATACGAATATTGATGTACAGAACCCTTGGTGTGTGAACACAAACTGCCAAATGTTTCAAAATCATATAAATTTATATAATAAAAATGAAATTGAAACTAAGAAAAAAAGTCGTTTAAAGTAAACTGATTCCTACAATATTCGTTCACGAGTATGACGAACTACTCAGTCATCATTTTATTCAACTACAAGTATATTATAATAATTATTAACATATTTTAAAGTAATCATATTACTTAAAATTATATTTTATATAAATTGTAATGATTTAACTGATGTTTCTAAGCTAATCTTAATGGTCATCATCGCCATATCAGGCGTTAACTGTCCACTGCTGAACATAAACCTACCCCCTGGGGGGTTTTGCTAGTAGTTGCCATGCTTGGTAGGCGGATTGGCAACCGCAGTTAGGCTTTATAGATCTTTTAAGAGGGACGCTGCTGCTCATCCTTTGCCTTCCCTTAGTCGCCTCTTACGACACCCACGGGAAAGGAAGGGGTGGCCTATTCTATGCCTTGTATTCTCTATCTATGTTTATGCGTAATCCCAATAGTAACAGAAAAAAAAATTTAATGGTAAAAATACATATATAGACTAAATATAATGTAAGATAATGCAAAATAGACAAAAAATATTTTAGGGAATGGATACAATTTTTTTTTATGCAACTTAGAATGGCAAACAAACTGACGGCCCACCTGATGGAAAGTGGTAACCGTCGCCTATAGGATGAGCAGTACTATAAACATAACGAGTATACTGTTTCGCCCATGATACCGCCCATACGTTGCCATTCCTGAGGACTCGGGTATTATTACTCTGTACCCTACAAATTCACTGCCATATCCCACCCTTCGAACCGAAACACAGCCATGCAAACACAACTGCTTCACGGTAGAAACTCAAGAGGTGCCCAAGCAAACGACTTTTGTACAAAGTCTCCCATATTAATTGAATGATAAAATTCCTTGATAGTGATATGCCAAAAGGAACGTACATTGTATATTAATAAAAGCTAATCCTGAAGTCACACATTGTAAATACATATTCACACAGTAATCCCATTATAATATTATTATTCGACGTCGTTATTCTACTTTGTTATGGATATACTTACCCAACATTAAGTTATCCCATCAAAAACATTAAAATATGAAAAATGTATGCTTACTCGTACGTCGCAACTTTGCCAACATAATTTATGAGAACCTCACAGCCAAGTTTATAATTTTCATAACATTGACTAGTCTAGTATGTTATAAATATTTCACACACAATCAGTTGCCATTCAAAAGCAAGTTAACGTTTTATAAATTAAAAAAATTATACGATCAAAATTAAAGTTATAAAATATACGTATGTATATATAATTAATGAGGGATCTCGGCGGAGATTACAATGCTACAAAGAAAATAAAATAATTTTAACAGTAAATAAATGTTGATATTAGCATTTATTACATTATATTAAAGTGTCATTTTAATAAGTCAGTAAGCTACACGCGCATTCTATAGAAGGCAGTAGGCTATACACGCATTCCATAGAACGCGGTCGACTACACACGCATTTCACGAAATGCAGTCGACTACGTGCGCTTTCTGTAAAACGAACGAACGCTCGAATCACTGCACTACGCATCAATTCTTCAACGTTTACAATTGATTTAAATCTTATATTCCTAAGAAACAAAACTACTTTTTCCATATATCATACATATACAAAAAATTTTAACTTATTTACCGTAATCCTTTATAAATAAAAACTATAATATTTCTTGATATTTTTAAAATATATATTCCTTAATGTATTTATTTTTATTTATTTTTTGGAAAACGTACAGCTGAATTACAGTCAATACATAATCAAATTTATATCTATGTTAATCCATGAATCGTTTTCACATTCGCATAATAACACAATTGATCGGTTTTTATATATGCAAAATATATAAATACATACATACACACACATATACATACATACATATATACACACACACACATACATACACACATAACATGTATGTATGTATAGATTACATAAGTACCTACATTACATTGGCCATTTTTTCAGAGGTATCTTACAAATACGAACTAGTTCATTTATCATAGCGTGTGAAAAGGTTAATGTGTCGGATCACCTTCGCTTAGACCTTTTTAAACTCAAGGGAGCGTTCGATGCTCCCGTTAAAACTTTTCATTGATAATGTTTATTTAATATAGATACAAACTTTACAAACTCAATGACCTTTTTTATAAGATAAAATTGAATGGAAGACCTCCGCCTGCGTTATTGACATACATAAAATATCTTACCAACTATAAATGATATTATCATTATCATACCAGCCTTTAACTGTTCACTGCTGAACATAAGCCTCACCCTTGGGGAGTTTTGTCAGTAGTGATATATGATGATGACGACAATGATTGTACGTTCTAAGTTTTTAAAGAGTTACACATTTTTATATATGTATTTTTTTCAGGAGGGCGAGCGACAACGGTGCTAACATGAATGCTACCCAAATACTCACACGCGGGCTCAACCAAACTAACAGTGAGTACTGTTAATTATCAGATACCTAGACCGACCCGACCCGGATTTACACGGGTAAATAAATAGATCTCTATTTTTTTTAATAAAATACAACGCATTTTTCTTTTTTTTTATGCTACAAAGATAGCAAACAAGCATACAGCATGTCCTATAGTGAAAGGTCACTGTAGCCTATGGACGCCTGCAACACTAGAGGTGTCACTTGCGCGTTGCCGATCCTAAAGAAACCATAATTTATATAATACTTTTTGAAGAACCCCATACTGTAGTTTTTAGGGTAAACCTCGGCAGTTAATTTAACTTTCTATGGGTATAAGAATTTTGAAAATCAATTAAGTATTTTTTGAATTATTCCATTACAAATATTTATAAATATAAAATGTTAAAAGGTTTCATAAATATTTATATTTATAAACCTACCTAACTAACTTTATAACCTTTTTCCTCTAACAATAAATTAGATAAAAAGTATTGTTTTAAAAATATATTTTAAGTGACATTCAGAAAGAAGTTCTGATAATCTAATGTTGTTAATCGAAATCAATTTAAAAATATATCTCTCTTCAATTAATAAGGTTTACTTCTATGACCTTTTTTATTATTGTGACGATTAAAGCTACTCTTTATAAAAAAAAGAGAGAGCGAAAAAAGTTCTTTCGTGATTATAAAAAATGTGATTGATAAAATCGATTATGTCGCCAATTCTGAACCGATTTTAATAGACTTATATATTATATTTGGATAATTAATAAGGTTTACTATAATGTCCATTTAGTTTCGTGACGATTAAAGAATTTTTTTTACGAATGAGAGAGCAAATAAAGTTCTTTCGTGATTATGAAAATTGTAATTGACGAAATAGATTTTTTTGAGACCCATGATAGGTGACGATGAAAGCAGTTCAGTTAGCCCATTGTGATGAATTCAACTAGAATTAACCACGATGGTTGCTAGGAGGAACAGCGTGGAAGTCGACCTGATAGGGTGTATTGCTAGCAATGGGTCAGTTAGACCCCATTACTAACGATCCCTTTCCCCCTGACGAAAATGATTATATCGCCAATTTAATTAATAGATATTAATACTATGTTGGTCTCATACGAATTTTGTGACGATACAAGCTACGTTGCCGTTTTTTTATTGCGGAGTAGAAAACTGTGTATTTTTTTTTACCTTTATCATTTTTAGATAAATCAGTCCCTGTATTGGTTTCACAGTTAATATTTTATCTACTTTGCCTACCCACGAAAAGCGAGGAATGAATAAGCATCAATAATTTACCGAGATGTCAAAATCTAATTTTAGTTCAACTAATATAAAAAAAATAAGTTCGTTTGTTAAAAAAAAAAAAAACAAGTAGTAAACAAACTCACGTTCTAACGAGTGCCTTTAACTTAGCCCTTTTTCGGCACATCACCTATTTAGTCGACATACGTCCGTCTAAGGCGGCCCCTACCCACATCTCCGCTCATCCGTGCTCGATATATCACTTTGGTAATTCTTCTTTCATCCATCCATTCCAAATGAGCAACTCAACATTTCTTTCACACACGTCTTCCTAGTCACTCTATCTTACGATATTACTATTTAAAAGTTATTTGTCACAATTATGCCGAATTTGAATATAATATAGTGTAGACGAATGTATTAGATATTTATTTTAAATTATATTAATTTCTTAAACATTTTGTTTCAAAATGTGTACCTACATTTATTAATAACAGACTAAGTACTTTAAAAATAATAAAATTAAAATTGTTATTATACCAAATTTTTCGATAAATTATTCTTGTAGTATGTATAAAATATTAATGTATATAATGTAATTATGTATACTATGAAAACATATTGTCCTACAGTAACATATTATATATATATATTAAATATTATAAATAACTAGCGGCAAGGTACGTGCTTCGCTACGTATAAAGTGATATAATAAAAAACAATCATTTTAACATCAATATCGCTGACAATTTGCTTTAATCGAAGTACGTCTAAAATTAAATGACCGCATGAATGACACAACAACATGCTTGTACTGTTAACACTGAAAAAAGTTTCAATTTGACAGCACAATCTCCATCTTAAAAAAGTTTGAATTTAACACAAAAGTCCCCATTAACAAAATGATCCGCCATTTATTGAATTAATTTGTTACAAAAAATAACATATGATAAATAAAGAACCGCTCGACCGATTTTGTGCAAACTTCACATAAACCATCTACTAAATAGTCCGAACAATGTCTAAACATTCGGTTTGGATAGATGAGCCCGTTCTTGAGTTATAAAATTACAACGAAAAATGGCATTAATTTTTATATATACTCGTACAGATAATATAGTTTTTCTGCATTTGACAAATGCATAGTGCGTTTAATCAGCGTCATGTTTAAAAGTTCATAGCATTAATCTGAGTGACACCATTTTACTAGTTTTCTTTATGTTTATTTTTATTGATATTTTTTATTATCATCAATAGTATAGGTCCTCTACGTGCGTTTTTCAAAGCACTTTCTTCCACGCACAACCACTATTTGGAATCAACTTCCAGCAGCAGTATTCCCGAACCGATACGACATCATAACCTTCAAGTAAAGAGCATATTCCTTTTATAAAGGCCGGCAGCACACCTGCAATGCCGTTAGTGTTGTGGGTGATCGATCATAAGCGGCGGTAGTCACTTACCATCAGATGAGCGGCGTGCTCGTTTGCCTCCTGTGTTGTAAAAAATAATCAAGAATAGAGAGTTAAAATGTTAAAGTGTTTAAATGTTTAAGCACTAAATATTTATTTTACTGAACTTACGTTTTTAATAATTATTTTGCGACATGTGCGTGGACTGAATAACGGTCGGATAATAATGACTAATATGGAAGATCGTAGAACTTCTATTAATAATAATAGTAATCAATTTTCAAATGTTAGTAGCCAAGTGTATAGTAATGGAAGCGGAATTAAACAAAATAATTGCAATCGAGTCACCATAAATAAATACTTTGTTTGAAAAAAAAAAACATAGTATATAGAAGAAAAGTCCTCATGAATATATCCCGAATAGAATAATCATATCCTGACGCAACTTCGCATAAAAGATAGGCTCTCGACAGTCTGCTATCGGAGGATTCTTGGATACTTCGGTCATGTTGCTCGACGACAGTCCGACAATCTGGACAAACTAATGGTTGTAGGCAAGATAGAGGGGAAAAGACCACGCGGACGATCGCCAAATCGATGGTCGGACCAAGTAACCGCCGTTACGGGACTAACAATTGCAGATGCCCTGCGAGAAGCTGAAGGCCGTGCAAAATGGAATAACATCATAAGAGAGGCAACAGACACCTTTCAAAGACACGACCTTCAGTAATGAAGAGGACGAAGAGAGAGAGAGAATAGTCACAGGTATTTATTGATTATTTCCTCTGTGACAGTCGTAACTGCATTTCGCAAAGCACATTAAAATCCAACATGGCAGAGAGAAAATCACCGTCACTCAGTTTAATTTAGTTTATTATATCGATGTTTTCCAATACTGGAGAATTATTTTTTATACCTATTTTTTATACTAGCGGCCCGTCCCAGCGTCGTACGGGTGGACATTTTTACATTTTAAAAATTGGCCATTGACACGCGACGGAAAATTAAAACTGGAGTAACTTCTCCCGTTTTCCCAATATTTTCCTTCACTAGTCTGCTCCTATTGATCGTAGCGTGATGAAAAGTATACTATAACCTGTCCAGGAGTATGAAGAATAATTGTACCAAGTTTCGTTAAAATCCGTCGAGTAGTCTCTCTAATATAGGCTAAAGAATATTTAACTCATACTATACCTGCCCCTGTATAACGGTTGCCAAGTCGATGCTCTCAAAAAGACAATTGGAAAAAATGGCAACTTGCCAGCAACCGATTGAAAGAAGCATGTTAGCGGTCAAAAGAAAACAGCGGAAAAGAATTTTAGAACTGAGCAAACCTTTAACGTTGTGGTTTAAAATTTTTCTTTCGAAATATACTGTAACTAACTTCAACAAGTAGATGTTTTTTTGTTTCGCAAAAAAAGTTACTTCAATTGTGAATCGGCAATTGTGGACCGATTTTGATAATTTCTTTTGCAATCGGGCTTACATTTGTACATTCTTTTTTAATATAAATATCAGAAAAAGAAGAAAAATTTAGGGTTATAGCCCTTACAGGTAGAGAGAGAGGAAGAGATTTTTAATAATGTGGACTACCAGTCTCATTGCTAGCAATTTACCGTAACAAGTCGACCTCCACGGGGTCCCCCCTGAAAACCATCGTGCTGAATTCCAAGTGTATTCATCATGATGGGCTAACTGACCTGCCTTTTTCATTCTCACCTATCATCCCTCACTGGTGCCCCGCCAGCGCATAACATTAGCGCAAACGGAGTTACTTTTCCATTAACATCCATAAAAAAAATATTTATTCTTTATGTATATTTCTATATACATTATAAAAAGAAATTTGGTACAAAAATAATCACTTCAATATTTGGGTCATAATTTATGACGATTCATCTTGTCCGTTTTGTCAACGAAAAAAGGACCAAAAAGTGGACATTTTTTAATTACTAAATAACAAAAGGACAGAAAATAAGTGCAACAAATTTAGTAGCTTCTAATTAATAAACCCTATTATTCTATTACCGTGTGAACTCGGCCTAGAATGAGCCACCTCTTCCTTTCCCGTGGGTGTCGTAAAAGGCGACTAAGAGAACTAAATAGTCGAGAGATAGACAGCAGCAGCAGTCCCTATTAAAACATCACTAATGGCAGACCCTCCCCCCCCCCCCCCAAATACTTATTAATTCTTACTAATAATAAAAATGTGAAAGTGATTTTATTTGTTTATCTTATAGTGCGTTAAGGGCATAATCAATAACTATAGAATTTTGATATATACGTAACATATGGGATATAAAAGACTATTAGCGACTTTTTATCCATTATAGAAATGTAGAACCTACCCCATACTGTAATCTCAAGGGAAAACCCCGGCACGTTTCTTTTCACGAATACAAACAAAAACAGTTTACAAAATATCTCCGTCGGGTCTCTTGACGCAAATATATTTAAAAAAAAAAACTGTAAATTTAACAGAAACTTCTTCATGTTTTCCGCCCGGGGAAGTGTCCTTCATTATAACGTTCCGTTTCACTACACTTTTATTCATTTTCATTCGAACAATTTCCTGGCTCACTAGTGCTAATTAAATTTTCCTAACAAGAAAGACACTCGTAGCGACAATTCTTACCAATAGACGTTTAGGCTCTTTTCAACCGACTTCAAAAGGGGGAGAAGGGATTATTAATAATAGGGGTTAGTAGCTCCATTGCTAGCAATACACCCTGTCAGGTCGACATCTTCGCGGTTTACCTAGAAACTATCGTGTTCTATTCCAGGTGTATTCATCACGATGAGGTAACTGATCTGCCTTTTCACTCTCACCTATCATCCCTTACTGGTGCCGTTAACGCAGGCGAAGTTACCATTACATTAACATACATTAAAAAAACGATTTAAAAATATATATACTCTCAATTCCAATATATTTTTTTTATATTTATTGCCACATAATTCTGTCAATTGTAAATCGGTTTGTTAAAAAATTGTATATATATTATAATACCAGCTATACCCCGCGACCCATACGAATCAGTTTTAATTAGTACATACTAAGTTTGGATATAACCTAACCGTGTACCAAATTTGATTCAAATTCGTTGAGTTTTTGCGCGAAATAGTAACAAACATCCATTCTTATAAACTTATAATATTAATATAAATAAATAGATAAGATATTATGTTAATAAAACCAGTCCTTACTAATATTATGGTTTGTTTGTTTCCCTTTTGATACTTTTATAACTTAATCATTATTTTATTGAACTAGGTGTTATTTTGCGGAAATCCATATCAATAGTTATTTGATCAGAATTATTTTGTTTAATTCCATACACATAATAATGATAGTGGAATTAAACAAAATAATTTCGAACAAATAACTAGTCACTTAACCAATTACTATATAATTTCATGTATTATTATTTCGTTCATGTACTACATATTAATGGTAGGAGAATTAAACAAAATAATTCTAATCAAATAACCAATCACTTGAACAATTGCTATAAAATTTTATGTACATGTACCTACTATATGGGATAGACAAATATATAAACTACTTTGTATCCCGGTAAAAGAACTTACACCGCTCACGAGGACGAAGTTGGTGAAGTAATAAAAATAGACTCTGTATCTACTATTTCAAGTGGCTCTAAAATATTCAGGCAGAAAAGGTTTCACGGCGTATTTGGAAGGAACGATACTATACACATGTCTAGAATACAAACTGCCTATAAATCTGTATTGATATCCCTGAGGAGTACATTTCAATCAAGTTACTTATTTTTCCATTTATATTATACGAGTTGTCGACTAAGGTATTTTTATATAACAACAATATTTCACCCAAAATTTTATCCGCGTTACTAGGTCATGTTTTTTTTACTTAAAATGGCAAATAAGCTGACGGACCGACTAATGGAAAGTTAAACAGTAACATAGATATAACAGAGTATACTGTGATGCTTTTCATGTTTTGCCATTCCTGAGGACGAAAGTGTTATGCTTCCTGTAATCCATAACTGATTTACACCAGAAACACGATTGGTACAGGGATACCCAAGCAGATTACATATTCACTGACAGATAAAAATAGCTTTATCGTTCCTTCTCTATTTTATACAAACAAATTTACAAGTTATAAATTTCATTAGTAAAGATTTTAATCTAAGAAAAGTACCTACCTATATATTACCCTGCAAAATAAGACTGCGTAAACACATACACACTAATAAAAGACGAGACGTTTGAGGAATTTGCACTAGCTTTGCTCGTAAAGTGGAATGGAGCGTCAACGTCAGTGGGTAGAATGGTGTACAAAATTGTAAACAATTACAAACAAAAAAAAAACTAGATAAATTAAAGTTATTTTGTCATATAATAATATTATAATTGTAAATATTTGAAATTAAAAAGAACAAATTGAAATGTTCCTTATTTTGGGAGTGACTTAAAAATAATTAGCCCATCATCAACCAATCAGATCAATTTAATTTCATTTCAATGCTTGTTTTGACTAGCTAATCCTTTTCCTAAATATCCATACTGAAAATTCTAAAATTTAAATTTATTTTTCAAAATAACATTTAATTTCATGACATTATCAAAATAAAATACTACATAAACATTAAAAAAACAAACACCTAAGAGATAAATTTAATAATATAACACCTCAGAATCGACCCAAATGTCTTTAAGTTGGTCAGTTGTGGTCAATAAATGGTGGCTAGTAAATTGTCCCCTCCGCTTACATTTCATTAAAAATTAACGCATTTCCTCAATTAGGTTTGACCTTTCTGAGTTTAATGCATAAAGTTAAAGTAACAAGTTCAAAGTAAATACTATTATTTAGACAAACTCGATGATATAGCCACTTGGGTCAGGAGGGGGGAGGGGGGGAGAAGGAATTGTTAGTAATGACAACTAACAGCCTCATTATTATTAACACATAGACCCTGTCAGTTCGATCTCGACGGTGGTCATCATCATAATCATCATTTTACCCAACTAAACGAACTTAACTAACTAATCTTAACTATCCACTGCTGAACATAAAAAGCCTTCCCCATATGGGAAGTTTTACCAGTAGTTGCCACGCTTGGCAGGCAAGTTGGCAATCTTAGTCAAGCGTTTAGAGATTTTTTAAAAGAGACACTGCTGCCCATCCCTTTACCATTAAGTTCTCTTAGTTGCCTCTTATGACACCCATAGGAGAGGAAGAGGTGGTCTATGCTACGACCACAAAGCCACTCCTGGACAATTCCTACTGAATTTACTATCATCATTACCTGTTAGCCCACTAACGTATACTAATAGCGCAAATGGAATTAACATTTCCTCGTCACCCATTAAAAAAATAACCCTCAAATACCAATAGTTGCGATTGGTTAAACTGACTAAGAACTAATAACTAAACAAACTCACTTACATATGTGTATATAATATTCAGTCGCAGTATCATGCTTTTTAAAGCTAAGTTCATTCTCATTTATTCGTTCTCATTTTGCAATGCCTTCAGACACCAAAACCATAATATCAAGCGTCGAAAACATTTTCAAACTAAAAGAGGTTTACAGTAAATTTGCAAGCGACGAGCTTTGCACGTGATATGAATACAGAACAATACTAGTCCTTTTGATACGCTCGGTGGAAGATTCAATCCAGTGATTTGTTTGATAGCACCGTGTCCCGGCGTGACTTGATTGCGACGAGTGTTGCGGTGAATGTGAGGGTATTGTTATCTAAGATTGATAAAGGTATGTTGATATAGTTTGAATATTGATAGGGTAAGGTATTTATAAATATATGAATATATAAATAAAATAATAAAAATATCAGCACATCACATCATATCATATCATACTATATCACATCATTATCATATATCACATTACATTACAACATTTATAAAATAACACTAGTCCTTTCGATACGCTCGGTGGAAGATTCAATCCAATGATTTGTTTGATAGTCCCATGTCCCGGCGTGACTTGATTGCGACGAGTGTTGTGGTGAATGTGGGGGTGTTGTTATCTAAGATTGATAAAGGTATGTTGACATAGTATGAATATTGAGGTATTTATTTATTTATTTAAGGAACAGCAACAGCATATTGCATTATAACATATAGGTATAACAAACATTAAATATAATACAATATTAAAAAAAATATCACTTTAACATAATTAATTATACAGTGTAAGAAAATTAAGTAAATAATAAAAATAAACAGGAGCAATATCAGAAAATAAGATTAATGTTATTTATTATTTAAATATTTAGATAATAAGAATATAGAAAAAAAATTAAAAAATATCATCATATCACTTTATTATATGTCATATCACACCATATCACAGTATTATCATATATCACATTACATCACAACATTATCTGTATCTTGGGCAGGAATATAGAACGCGTGAAGGAAGCTAAAAATTTAGGTGTTATATTTGATGAACTTTTTCATATTTTTGTGGTTAAAATTGTTTCACATAAAAATTTTATCTTCGCCATTTGTTATCGGTTAAAGTTTGGCATTTTCCATTTGGATTTTTAATAATGGTGACCATTATTTTCGTTGATAAATAAAGTTAAAACCATTTTAGGTTTTCTTTCAACATTTCTCCTCGGATATCAAATTAGTTGAATAACTCTATGAATATATAATCCCGGCGACAATTACATTTTACTGTTTTATTTTTAATTTTTATCTTTATCTAACCCTTTGCCTTCTATCTTTTCTGTTTTATTCTAGATCAGTGCGACCACCACTGTTCAATGTCATAAAACTTCTTTATTTATGGACACGAAAAGAGTTTTATCAGGCCACGAAATGTTGAAATAATATCCCACCGCCTATCAATAACCATCTTTACATTTTAGGAAAAATATTTCTATAGTATAACAAAAAGATTCAGTGCAATATAAATTTACATTTTTATTCTTCTCCGTCATTTTTGTTAATACAACAATATATGCATACTCATATACACATATGTATTATTTATGACAGTTTATCTTTTTAGTATATTATAAGGATTTGAATTATTATTATGATTATATGATAAGATTTTTTTATATTGTTTATACTGTGTTTAAATTGATTCTTCTTCTTCCATTTTTTCTCTCAGATTTTTATTTAAACTTTTCTGTCACACCTTTAACAGACACAATTTTTGTTTTAGTTCTCTCCATCCGGAAGTTTGTCTGGGAGGGACTCGATTGGCACTCTGAAGTTCTCTTTAATATGCTTTTATGTAACTAGTTGTATTTGTATAATTTAGGTATTCATTTTGTTTTTCATTGAACTGATGAAATTCCATATCTTTTAAATAGCAAGTCGATGAACGCACACTATGTATTTGATCTATATTCTTTCTTTTTTATTATTTTTTTTAGTGGTATTTCGCGGCTCACTTTTGGCCACAACAGAATATCAGTGTTTTGCTCTTTTCGGCAGTTCGCACGAAAAAGCTGAGTTGTGGCCATTTTGCATTACTGTGGCACACGCATGAAGAAAAAAAAATTTATTATGCATTCTGTTTTGTTTTTGATTTTTTTTTTTTAATCTTTTGTACATGTATCTTTTTTATCTTTTTTCACATTGCTTTTGTGTCTTTTGTTTGTGTGCTGTAAGTTATGCAAATAAATTATCTATCTATCTATCTATCTAACATTTGTAAAATAACACTATCAATACGCCTAGAGGAAAATTCCAACAAGTGATTTGTTTGATAGTACCATGTCCTACTGTTACTTTATTTTCCATGTGTATCATCATTGAGAAAATGTTTTATTTTTAAATGTTCAAATACTGTAGCACATCACATCATATCAATTTTTAAAAAGTTGATAAAGCAACATTTATTAAATAAGCAAAAATTTGATTAGGCCTGGTAGCGACTGTTTTTAACCAATAATTACTGTTGAATTATTATTTATATATTAAATATTATGTTTAATTAATTAATGAAATATATTATTTATGCATCATCTATATAAGTATGTATCTATATAATATAATTTCACCTTTTGCTATTAAATTGGTTACACAGGTTATCATATATCACTTCATTACAGCTGAAAAATTTGTAAAAGTAACACTGTAGCCTTTTTCCATACGACACACTTGGTGAAAACATATCTCCAATATTCATTTTTTTGTTTTATATGTTGTTTTATATTTGAAAAAATGTAAATAATCAAATTGTATCATTTTATTCATTAATTTACGTGTGTTAAATGGCTCAAATAAAGTGTTTATCTATCTATCTATCTATCTATCTATCACACATATCACACACAATATAAAAATAAAAACACGCCATCACACTTAATATAAAAATAAATAATACATTACATAAGATGCGTCATTGCATGCGTCCTGTTAGTATAGAAGAAGAAGGCTTAAATTTTTTATTATCTTTCGACTCGTGTTTTTTTTAGTGAAAATATTTAGTTTCACTAGCAGAATACTTCTTTTAAGGGTAAAAGGATTCCAACGATTTTTATTTCAACCCACATAAAAATATACTTTGAACACATCGACCCTTCATTTTTAGCTTTCGCTACTGGAAAAAATGCGTGTCTGCGGTATGCGATCAGCGCCCACCTTCCAACAATATCATCCTTCGTTACTCTGCACAAGTAGATATAGTTTATTTTAATAGGTAGCGCGGTGAGCCGCATCGTTAGTTCTCTAATATGGTTCACAATGACGGCTAACTCATCCGTCATACTCGTGACTTGTAAAATATGCTGCAATTGATTATAGTTTTTATCTGTTTGAAGTTTGTTGTAGTCATTGTATCCATTCACATTTTATTTGTTTTAAACTAAATTTTTATTAAAAAAAAAAAAGCAACAGCTCAGTTTCTTGCTCGTTCTTTTGCGCTAAACTGCGAACTAGGCGGTAGATTTATAAAAAAAATAGCATTTCAATAATACAGTTAAGTTTACTGGAATAAAAATTAATTGTATTTGTTTATTTAATAGAAATTAATTAAAAGGTATGGTGTGTGGTCCCGGCATAGAATGGGTCACTCTTCTCTTCCCGTGGGTGTCGTAAGAGTCTACTAAGAGAGCTTAATAGTAGAGGGACAGGCAGGAGCGTCCGTCTTAAAACATCACTAAAAGTCTAACTGTGGTTGCTAATCCGCCTACCAAGCATGGCAACTACTGACAAAATTTTCCTTACGGAGAAGGCTTATGTTCGAATACACTTAGGTAGTGTAAATAACAGACTTAACACCATATGGCGTTATTCACCAGTCGACCGTAGACAAGAATAAAAGAAAATGTAATTAATTACGATTTAATGACTTATTTTAATTGATAATTGATTTTGACTATTGGACATCAGCAATTTTTTTTATGCCCCAAAAATGACAAATAATTATTTAGCCCATCTGATGGTAAACGGTTACTATAGTCCAAGAACGCCTGCAACACTAGGGGTGTCACGTACACGTAAGTCCTATTGAAAAAAAAAACGTAATTTCTTTACCATTTACTCGCATTGATTGTGAATCTGTGGTAAAGATGTGTAAATGTCTGTTTTTAGACATTCGAAATGGAATAAAATGCAATCGATTTTATATAAGCCCGTAAACGTAGTACGTTTGAAAAACAGAACGGAACATTGGCTGTGACATCATCGTAAATTCAATATGGCAGGTGCTAAAATATCTTTTCTTATATCGTCTTTTTTATACTACCCTAAAGTGGATATATAAAGTGGAAGAAATAAAGAAGGTAGCCTACGGGTAAAATGTAATGTGCTTTTCTCTGTTGACCTAAAGATTCTTACTGATTTATTGTTGTTAAACTTTTTGTCAGTAGACATTATGTTTTATTTATTTTTTTATTTATTTATTTACACATACACTAAACAAACCTTTCATTTAAATGATATTATTAGTTAAATACAATTGCTCTTAAGAAAAATAATATAAATTATACATATTACATCTGACAAAATAACATAATAACGAAGATTACACAATTATATAATAACATTACTATTTTATTTTTAATTTTTTAGATTTATTTTAATAGAATAACTACCGGTTTAACTTAAGTGTAATTGGATCGAGAAAATTCGACTAGTTATCGAGACCATCCTAGCCTTAGTATTTGACTCTGCGACGTGAGCACGTGTCTGAAAAATAAACACAATTTAAACATAAACCGAGAGTTATTACATTAAAATACATTTTTTTATTTATACAACTTAGAATGACAAACAAGCTGACGGCCCACCTGATGAAAAGTGGTAACCATCGCCTATAGACATAAGTACCAGAGAGTATACTGTTTCGCCCATGATACTCCCCATACGTTGCCATTCCTGAGAATCAGGTGTTATTCCTCTGTGCCCAGTAAATTCACGCCATATACCACCCTTCAAACCGAAACACAGCCATGCAAACACAAATGCTTCACGGTTGAAACATGTCATGTTGTACATATCTGTTAAAAACACAGTCGCGAATTTATAATTGTGATAACGAGCGCTTTCACTGCTCATTAAAAAATAAATTCTAATTTAATTGTCACAGAAGCAAGCCGGTTATGTACATTGCAAAATTCCAACTGCAGCCTCAAGCCTTGCAAATTGAGGAAAGTTTTTTAATTACATCTACGTTTGTGTAAGTTACAGCCAAGGATACTTGTACGGCTAGAACTGGGACCGCAGCGGCCATATTGTTTAATTTAGAAAACGTCTCTTTCTCCGGACAGAATTGAGTTTTTAATTTTTTTTATGCAATTTAAAAATGCACACAAGCTGACGACTCGTCTTATGGAAAGAGATAACCGTCGCGTATAGACAAAAACAGTAACAATAGATATTAATTCACTATGATTCATATTCTTAAATGCGACGTCACCTGTAGAATCTAGTTCAAGAGAACCTAATGAAAATATAAACAATAAATAATTGTTCCGACCATAAGATAGTCTGCTGATATCCATTACTTAGTATTAAATAAAAATCAATTCAACTCAATCATTTATTGCTATTTCATGTTTTTTTTTTTTGATGGGTGAAAATGGTATGGTAACCCCGCCTGCGCTAACGGGATACGCTTGCACCAGTGAAGGGTGATAGATGAGAATGAAAACAGGCCAGTTAGCCCATCATGATGAATTCATCAGGAATTAACCATGATAGTTTCCAGGGAGAACCGCGAGGAGGTCGTCCTGGTTGGGTATATTGCTAGCAATGGGATTCTCAGTCTCCATTACTAACAATCCCTTTCCCCCCGCTATTTCATGTTGTGACAATATAGGTGTTAAGTTAATAAAGGTAAGGAATCAACATGAACCCTGGAAGGACACAGCAATGTCATTAATAAATATTTCATAAAGCACGTAACTACATTTTTATATTATACTAGCTGACCCCGTAAACGTTGTTTTACCACTTATTGCGAAATATAAAAATCGCGATTAAAATACAGGGGTTGATCGTAAAACGATGAAAATTTAAAGTTGTGTGTATTTTTCAATGCTAAATTATAATAAAATAAAAATGGAAAAATTTGTTAATAAAATAAAAAAAAATTGTGGAAGGTCACCCTTATCATTGAGGGGTATGAAAAATAGATGTTGGCCGATTCTCAGACCTACCCAATATGCACACAAAATTTCATAAAAATCGGTAAAGCCGTTTCGGAGGAGTTTGGTAACAAACACCGTGACACGAGAATTTTATATATAAGATATATGTACAGTCGATTAACAAAATAAATAAAACATCATTACATTAAAACAAATAGGTACAAATACAATTAAATTTGCTCATTAAAAAATCAATTAATTGAGTATATTTTTTGTTCATCATTATCATACCAGCCATTAACTGTTCGCTGATGAACGTAGGTCACTACCATGAAGTAGGTTTTGCCAGTAGTTGCCACGCTTGGCAGGCGGGTTGGCAACCGCAGTAAGGCTTTAATGACGTTTTAAGAGGGACACTGCTGCCCATCCCTCGACCAATAAATTCTCTTAGTCGCCTCTTACGACTCCCGCGGGAAAGGAAGGGGTGGCCTATTCTATGCCGAAACCACACGGCTAAGAGGCGACTAAGGGAATTTAGGTTACGGAATGGGCAGCAACATCTCTCTTAAATCATAACTGCGGTTGCCAAACCGCCTGCCACGTATGGCAACTACTGACAAAACTATGGAAAAGGCCTATATTTAACAGTGAATAAATAACGGCTGAGATAAAAATAACGAATAAAATAATAGAGAACAAACCTGATATCGTGGTGATGGATCGGACACTCTCGAGGGTGTTTTTGGTGGACGTCACCATACCGCATGACGAGAACCTCGTGAAAGCCGAAATCGAGAAAAGAGAAAATAGCTCGACCTGACTCACGAGGTGACCGAAATGTGGGGGGTGACGTCCACCGAAATCATTAGTCTTATCCCAACCAGTCTGGAACAACATCTCAGACGGTTGGGATTCCGAGGCGGCTCACTCCCGGGAAAAATGCAGAAAGCGATGCTCTTAGATTCTGCCCGCATTGTACGCCGGTTTCTCTCCCTGGGGCCCTGAACCCCGGCCTACTGTGCTTCTGCCGGGGGTTAGTTGCCATCTCCTCTCCTTAAGAGGGGAGATGAGAATTTTTGTAAAGTTTAAAAAATAATAATAATAATGTCGATTTATTAAACAAAATTTAACAAAAAATCTTCCTCTAAAATAAACTTCACATATTTAGCTCTACATTTACACACATGTAAAGTTTAATTGTAACGTAGAACGGAGCTGTGAAAAATATAAAAATAGACAATTTTGGGCCTCAATCGTACCCCACTCACAGTGAGTCGTCGGTGCTGACAGTTCGTCCAACTTTCGACGCGAACTTCCTCCTGCTTGCGTCAAACTATTGACATTTCTGTGTCAAATATTTATCGAGTGACGCCAGACCCTCGTTGTCATATGGACGAAATGGAATTTTGGATGGTCCATACAATACTTGATGCTATTATTCGAAATATATTTGTTTACTATCTCAAGTTTGTTTCTTGAAGTAAATAAATATATTTTGTACTATATTTATCCGCGTGTGTTTTGCGAGTAATACATAGTAACCTATTTTTTCTCTACACACACACACACACACACACACACATATATATATATATATATATATATATATATATATATATATATATATATATATATATATATATACATGTACATACTTGTTTTGATTTAGAGAATTTAATAAGTAATATACATATATTATGTCGTAGAATTTCTACTACTAATATAATGTATAATATAAATGTTGGTAGTCGTAGGTATATATATAAGTTGCATACTAATGGTAGAGGAATTAAACAAAATAATTCTAATCAAATAACCAGTAATATTTATTACTATTATATCAGCCGTTAAATGTCCACTGCTGAACATTGGCCTTGTGGGCATTATGGGAGGCATAAGGGGGGTTTTGTCAGTGGTTGCCACGCTTGACAGACGGCTTGGCAACCACAGTTAAGTTTTGGTGATGTTTTAAAAGGGACGCTGCTCGGCCATCCCTCGGCCAGTTCCCTTAATTGATTCTTATGACACCCATATGAATATACCCATAAAGAAAGGGATGACGAGACCACACGGCAACCAGTGATATGAACTTTCACAAAAGCACAGCAAAATAACAGCTAGTTCAGTAAAAGATTTATTTAGAAAGGTTTGATTTATATTATTGTTTTTATCTTTACCAGATGAAGTCGCCTACCCACCGACGGAGTGGTTCGACGAGAACTGCTCATGGGTGGACGCGGTATCGTGGGGCTGCAACACCACCGTCAACGCAACCACTAACTCCACCTCCAGTGACGTCACGTCGCTCGTCCTCATGGCGGTCACGTCGGTCGTATTGGCGCTCATCATCTTAGCTACTATCGTCGGTGAGTTTTTTTTAATAGGTGAATATGGTAACCCCGCCTGCGTATCGGTATATGCTGGCGGGGCACCAGTGAGGGACGATAGGTGAAAATGAAAAGGTCAGTTGGCTTATCGTGATGAATACACCCGAAATTCAGCACAATGGTATCCACAAGAGCCATGTGGAGACTGACTTAATAAGATATATTACTAGCAATGGAACTGGCCATCATATCAGCCTTTAACTGTCCACTGCTCGCCATGCTTAGCAGGCGGATTGGCAACCTCAATTAAACTTTGAGGATGTAAGAAGAAAACAACTGTCCGTCCCTCGCCTTCCCTTTGTTGCCTCTTAAGACAACCATGCAAAAGGAAAGGGTGGCCTATTCCATACCGGGAGACTGGAACCAAGAATCTGGTAGTCCGCATTATTGCAAATCCCTGCCCTTCCTCCCTCCCCCTCGTCGGTGAGTTAGTCTCTGTACTCGCTTCGTAATCGATTTTCTTTTTATGGAACACAGTCCTAAATCATTAATCTACTACTAATCTTTTAGAGAAAACAATAAAGAATATCTATCTACTATAAAAACTACTTATATTATCCAATAAAATAGATTGAATCTGACTGTATGGGTATAACTTGACAAATATCACGATGTCATAAAATAACGATCACTATAAAGTCGAATATGTAACTGATCGATTTATTAATTCGATTATCCATAGCGATACTAATCTACTAATCTTCTGAAGGAAACAATGAAGAGTATCTATCTACTATAAAAACTGCTTATACTATCTTAATAAAATAGATTGAATCTGACAGTATCGGTATAGCTTGACAAATATCACGATGTCACAAGATAACGATCATTCTAAAGTCGAATATGTAACTGATCGATTACTTATTCATTCGATTATCAATAGCGATATTAATCTACTAATCTTTTAGAAGAAACAACAAAGAGTATCTATCTACTATAAAAACTATTTATACTGTCCAATAAAATAGATTGAATCCGACAGTATCGGTATAGCTTGACAAATATCACGATGTTACAAGATAACGATCACTATAAAGTCCAATACGTAACTGATCGAGTGCTTATCGTATTCGACTATCGATAGCGAATGGATTTTTGTCGTATGTTAAGTATAAAACTTGGGGTTCTATTTTTGTAGAATAAATGGCATTTGTTAAGGAATTAGAGAAATGGGCAGAGAGAATGTTTTATTTAAATCATTTATAATTAGTATATTTATATACACTTTAAACCAAAATAGACCCATTATTGAGATATTTTTAAATAATTCCAAATAAAAAAAAAAACAAACGATAATCTTTCAAAACAACTTAAAATTCTTAGTGACAGTATCATTAAAATTTTTAAACCTTAATGGTAAAAAAATAAATTTGAAATTTTTGAAAAAAAAAGCAAAGCACAAAATACGTCTTAATAACACAGTACAGTAATAGTACAGTATGACTCACGATAGTTATTATCCAATAAAACATTTAGCGCTAAATTTATGAGCGTTGCTCTATGATTAACATTTCAGTCTGTATTACTTTTTATGTTCTTATTTTTAATGTTATGTATTTGCTGTAGATATAAATATATGAATTATCTATTTTTGATAATAACAAACCGAATATAACAACTTCGGTATGAACGATATATATATATATATATATTGTTTCGTACAAATAATTAATAACAGTGACAGTAAGTAACAGAAGTTATTACGAGTATAAACAGTGTGATCAAAGGCATGACGAAAATTCTGTAATTTTTAAATACATATGGTGACATATAATACATCCAATATATATTGATAAATGATATTTCTTTCTGTATATATATATATATATATATATATATATATATATGTTGACCGTGTGGTTATAGAATAGGCCACCCTTTCCATGGGTATCTTCGACTAAGAGAAGACGAAGGATGGGCAACAGCGTCCCCTTTAAAACATCTCTAAAGTCTAACTGCGGTTGCTAATCCGCCCGCCAAGCGTGGCAACTACTAGCACTGGGGGAGGCTTATGAACATAAGCCTCCCCCTTGGGAGGTTTAAAGGCTGATGTGATATGATGATATGTGTATGTACTTGTTTTATACCTTTGATCGTATACACTGCATTGAAACATTGAAAAGTCAAATAAGTTTTGGCAAATAAAATTGATACGTTGTGTTTCATAGAAAACGTGTGTAGATTGGTTTTTCGGCTTATGTCGTGTAAAACAGACATACGGAAATTTCTATCCAGTATTCTGATGAAAGTAACAAAATGTCAATACGGGTTTAGCTTTACTAGAATTGCTCTCGCCTCGCGTTGTCATCATATTTCATCTTTTGTGCCGCAAATTCACTCTGACATCGTATTGTATTTTTTGTAATATTTTGTTTATTATTATTATTATATCAGCCGTTAACTGTACACTGCTGAACATAGCGAATAGGACAATTATTGGCAACTCCCCCCCCTCATGGGGAGAAGGTTGCCACGTTTAGCAAGCGGGTTGGCAACCGCAGTTAAGTTTTGAAGATGTTTTAAAACGGACGCTGCTGCCCATGCCTCGTCCTCCCTTAGTCGCCTCTTACGACACCCACACGAAAGGAATAGGTAGCCTATTCTATGCCGGGACCACACAGCCCCCGGGACTACACGGCCCTTATGTTAGTGACATAATTACGGATAAGATTAAGCCACTAACAATATGGGTCATTGTAGTCTCTAATAAAGATATAATAAATAACTAAAATATCGGGAAATAACAGAAAAGATGAAATATTAAGAAACATTTTTTTCTATGAGTTGCATTAATAAAAAGAGTTTTTTTCTATGCATCTTAGAATGGCAAACAAGCTGACGGCCCACTTGATGGAAAGTGGTAACCGTCGCCTATAGACATGAGCAGTACCATGGACAAAACCGAGGACAAAATCATGGGCGAAACAGTATACTGTTTCGCCCATGATACCCCCATGCGTTGCCATTCCTGAGAACTCGGATGTTATTCCTCTGTACCAGAGGAATTGTGACTACGCAGAAAAAAGGAACAAAAAATCCATTTACTTCTACAATTTTCTTTTATCTAAATTTTTTTTTATTGTTGATGTCCTATATATAATAGCGGTTAATAGCTTAATGGGATATAATTAAAAAAAAAAGTAATAAATCGTACACACATTTCCTATTCCATATTTCTGTGACACAACATCGTCTTTTTTGTAATCAAACAAATATGGACGCGTCTCCATCCTGGCCGCTATCCAAATTGGTACTTTCAAATGTAGGTTATCCATACCGTATGTATAAGTTCTAGACAGTCAGAAAAATGGACTGATGTTTTTTTCTTTCTGACTAAACAAATTGCTTTTATCTCCAAGTCAAGTTCAACAGACGTAGTCAGGTAATAAAATTAATGTACATGCACGTGGCACACTAAATACATATGTAAATACATATCTATATATAAATGAATATATATATATTTTTTTTTAAATATTAAATGAATGATAATGGAATGATAACCCCACCCCACCTGCGCTGACGGCATACGCAATGGTTTCCAACGGGAACCACGTGGAGTTCGACCTGCTTACAACCGGACTGGTAGTCCGCATTACTAACAATTCATTCCCCACTCCCTACCTATAAGAATTATGACCCTCCATTTTGCTTCTTTTTTTTCTGCTGTTTATTATTATAAAAGAATGTACAAAAGTACTTAAATAAATTTAAAAAAAATACATTGTATTGTTCAATCTCATTTAAACAGTTGAACCATAACATCAACACGTAAATAAAGCTGCAGGTTACAATTAGTATTATAATAATAAAAAAATAAAACAAAATCTTCAATACATATAAATCAAAATTACAAAAATCTTTTTGTATGCGAAGTATGAACGCTGGGCAGAAGTCGCTCACACTGAGAGCCGACTTTAATAGGAAAGTGTTTCACAATACATCAATGACAGCAATTGAGTGACAGTTAATTAAAAAAAAATTACAATCTAAATTAGAAGACGGATCCTTTTTTTCTGCTCGCGTCTCATGTTGGAGTTGTGTTTCCATAATGGTAGACGCAATCAATCTTAATTTTATTCTTTCTTTTATTTTATTTATTACCAGAGGGAGACTGTACAAAAGTCGTTTGCTTGCCCACCTCTGTTCCATTTGTGTTTCTACCGTGAAGAAGTTGTGTTTGCATGGCTGTGTTTCGGTCTGAAGGGTGGGATATAGCAGTGACTTTATAGGGTACAGTTAACAAAACACAACACCTGAGTCCTCAGGAATGACAATGGATGAGGTGTATCATGGGTGAAACAGTATACTCTGTTATGTCCATTGTACTGTTCATATCTATAGGCGACGGTTACTACTTTCCATCAGGTGGGCCGTCAGTTTGTTTGCCATTATAAGTTGCATAAAAGAAAAATTTAAGAAGAAAAGAAATAATTCTATTTATTTATCTTTTAGTCAACATGTTTATAAATGTTTCTCAAATATCTCTTTTTTCAATGGACTTCCAAACGAAGTAAGTTCTCAATTCAGTTGAATTTTTTATATATATTTGTTACCTTATAAATCTGTCAGTTATATACCGATTTGGAAAATCACATTTTTATATGAAAGAATATATTTATTTATTTATTCGTCAGTATAGATATGTGTATATGGCGGAGTTAATGCTAGAAGCATTCTCTCCCAGTCAACCATAGAGTATATAATCCTATAGTTGATATATGACATATAACCCTATGGTATATTGATACTTACAGATGTGTCCAATAGAAATTTTGTCAAAATTAGATCAGTAGTTTAGTTTTCAAAACAAACTAATTGTTTTTACCACCAAAGACTGGTCGTGTTTTTTTTTTTTTTTTGTCAAAAACAATCTTAATTATTTTAACACTCGTACGGACTGTGGTATTAAACTTCTTTAAGTCATTTGTTTTGAGGAAAATGTTCAGTTAGAACATTCTAGTAATTGATTTCCACATCAACCTGTGTGCTCAAAGATTTTGATGGATAATAAAGTATAATAATATTCTTATCGCCTTATAATCAGAGCAAGATTTTTTGGAAAAGTCGTTTGAAAAATGTCTCTGTCCCATTCAGGTATTGGAATGCGATCTGTTATATTGTCATTAGGACTTTGCTTTTAAAAAAAGAAATTAATTATTTGCAGTAGAAAATATTTAATAGTGAAATAATATAATTGATTATTTGAAGCGACCGTCCAAGATGGAGTCTGAATCCGAACTGCCTTTGCGCTCCAACCGAGTCACCCAGCTGCAACTAAGTATTGCAGCCCTCAGCATTTTTTGTTACATTTTAGGAATGTAACAGATCGAATTGGGATGTATCCTGTAAGGGCATGGAAACAAGGAAATAAAATAAATAAATAAGTGTATCTAATGCCAAACAGCTATACTTATAATTTTGACAGTAGATGCCACGCCTGGCAGGTGGATTAGCAACCGCAGTTAGGCTTTGATAGTGTTTTAAAAAAAAAGCCGCTGCCCATCCCTAAAGGCAAATATATACAGTGTGTGTGCACGGAATAAATAATAAGTTACATAAATAAACTTGAAGAGTAATAGGAACACCCCATATAAGTAATATGTTTGTGGCAATGAATTACGCATCGCTCACTCACCACGGTATTTATAATTTCTGCGCATAATGAAAATCTACCCTCGCGGCTATAATACTCTGGCATCGCATCACTATATCATTATATTTATACGTTATATATATATTTTACCAGAGGGAGACTTTGTACAAAAGTCATTTGCTTGGGTACCTCTGTCCCATTCGTGTTTCAACCGTAAAGCAGTTATGTTTGCATGGCTGTGTTTCGGTTTGAAGGGTGGGATATGGCGTGAATTTACAGGGTACAGAGAAATAACACCCGAGTCCTCAGGAATGGCAACGCATGGGGGGTATCATGGGCGAAACATTATACTCTATTATGTCCATGGCACTGCTCATGTCTATAGGCGACGGTTACTACTTTCCATCAGATGGGCCGTCAGCTTGTTTGCCATTCTAAGTTACATAAAAAAAAATATGATGTAGTCAAAACTCTTAACCAGTTTAAAGTACTATTGACTAGCAAAATCAATTAAAAGTACTTTTAACCGTATGCTTTAATGACTAAAATAACAGTTAAAAGTACCTAATCTAACCGCAAATTTGCAGTCAAAAGTACTAATAACCAATAATTTTTATTTAAAACCACTTTTGACCAACCTGTTCAGTCAATAAGAAACGATATAGATATATATATATCGTTTCCGACATTTCTTTTGACTTCATTCGAAAGTCTTCTTCAAGGGGAGTTCTCCCTATGTACAGCGTGACGTAATGTCATGCGCAAAAAAAAAACCTTTATAAACCTTCTGTTGCACATATACATATATAGACATTGTACTAATACTTACAACGAAACAGTAAAACTCAAATAGATCGATTAAATCAATAAATATGTGAATATCCAACCGATCTCTACGATGTATCATCTTAAAATCGAGATTAAAATTAATACACCACAGTATCGCAACTAACAGTAGAGCTCTCGATTTACGTAAACCGAGTGGAGAGCGAAATCTGTTGTTAGTAGGTCAAGTGGCTTACAACACCAAGCGTAGGTCGCCACAGACAGAATAATAGGGATGAAGAGAACTCTTACTTATGTCATAATAATATTTACTGACCGAACTGAAGCGTCTCTAGAAGAAAAAGTTTCTTGAATGATATATAATGATAAACGATAAAATAAAGTCCTTGATAATAATCTGTACATACACAGAATATCTACATTAGATATTTTGCGTATAATTTTTTTTTTATACCACTGAGTTGGCAAACAAGCATACGGCCCACCTGATGGTAAGCGGTCACCGTAGCCTATGAACGCCTGCAATAATAAATCTAATATTATCAAGAGGAAAGGTTTTATTTTTCGTTTGCTATGATTAAACTGAAAAAGTACTTAAACGATTTAAAAAGAATTATTCGTCTATAGAAAGCTATATCATCAGCGAGTAGTATGGGTTATATTTTATTTCAAAAAGCCATGCCAAGCCGGAGCGGCTCACTAGCCTAATTATATATTTGTAACTAGTGGCCCGTCCCGGCGTCGCATGGGTGGACATTTTTATATTTTAAAAATTGGCCATTAAAGCTGCATACGCGACGGAAGCTTAAAAATGGAGTAACTTTCCCCGTTTTCCCAACATTTCCCTTCACTGCTCTACTCCTATTAATTGTAGCGTGATGAAAAGTATACTATAACCTGCCCAGGAGTATGAAGAATAATTGTACCAAGTTTCGTTAAAATCCGTCGAGTAGTTTTTGTTTCTATAACGAACATACAGACAGACAGACAAAAATTTTACTGATTGTATTTTTAGCATCAGTATCGATCACCTGCGTGAAGCTGAAGACCGTGCACAATGGAACAACATCGTAAGAGAGGCAACGGACACCTTTCAAGGACACGACCTTCAGTAATGAAGAGGACGAAGAGAGAGAGAGAGATAGATCGATCACTAATCACCCCCTGATAGTTATTTTGGAAATATATTTCATGTACAGAATTGACCTCTCTACAGATTTATTATAAGTATAGATTAATCAACATAATCATATGAGCTCTGAACTGTCGACTGCTAAACATAAGCCTTCCCCTATTGGGGCGGTTTTGCCAGTAGTTGCCACGCTTCGCAAGCGGATTAGCAACAGTAAGCTTTGGAGATATTTTAAGAAGGACGCTGTTACCCATCCCTCGCCCTCCTTAGTCGTCTCTTACGACACCCACGGGAAACGAAGCGATGGCCTATTCTACATATGTGATTATTCTATTATATATAAATGCTGTGAATACCTATAATAGGCATGTGCATTAATATTGTATTATATTTAATGTTTGTTATACCTATATGTTTTTTTTTTAATGGATGAAAATGGAATGGTCACCCCACCTGCGCTATCGGGATACGCTGGCGGGGCACCAGTGAGGGATGATTGGTGAGGATGAAAAGGCAGGTCAGTTGGCCCATCGTAATGAATTCATCAAAAATTAATCACGATGGTTTCCAGAGGGAACCGCGAGGAGGTTGACCTGGTTGGGTATATTGCTAGCAATGTGATTCTCAGTCTCCATTACTAACAATCCCTCTCCCCCTGGGGTTATACCTATATGTTATAATGCAATATGCTGTTGGTGTTCCTTAAATAAATAAATAAATAAATTTATATATATTTATAATTGAATTCATTTTTTCGAATGATAGTCTACTATTAATCATATTATAAATGCGAAAGTGTAAAGATGAATGGATGGATGGATATTTTGTTATTATTTCACGTAAAAACTACTAATAAAATTTGTATAAAATTTGGCATACAAGTAGGTTATATCTTATAGTAACTCAGCACAAAGGATACTTTATTTACTGATTCATGTAGGCAAAGTTGCTGGATATAGCTAGTATTTAATAAATTAATCAAAACAGTTGGTTGCTATTTAGCTAAACGGCCAACCACAGAAATTACCACACCCTGCAAATTTTGCTTGATCGTTTACAAAAACTGCCATGAGTTTGTAACATTAAATCATTTTTTTTTTTTAATAAATACTCATTAATAATTTGTCCTGGCAACTAAGAAAAAATATAAAGTATTTCACGATATTGGAATAAATTTTCAGTTAAATATCCTTTATTTCTCATAATTTTAATATTTCGTTTGTTAATTGAAGAGTTGTTTTTTTTAATTTGCAAAGTAAAATGTTTTTATTCCTAATACGAGTAGAATATTTAACTGAATTAATTCTCTATTCCCAATCGATACGAGAACGAAAACAAAACTGTTAAAGTTTACTCAGCTATTTCCACATATACGCCACCTACTTGAGTTCAACCTACATGTCTAATAGAAGATTCTAATACGAACTTGTTACTCAAGAAGCTATCTTCCCAGCGCTTATCAGTTCTTCAAACTACGCTCACACTATTGCCTCTTCAAACTACCGCGTAATAGAACTATATTGCATTAGTTCTGTTAAAGATTCATCATTTCAGAATATATACATTTATCTTTTAGACCAGTGTTTCTCAACCTTGTCTGCGCCACGCCCCACTTGAACATTTCGAAAATTTTTATGCCCTCATACATAATTTTTCCCAACAAAGTTTACTTCACGACTCATATTGCCCAGTTGATATTTTGGTAATGTCAAACGAAATTATACCTAATAAAAATGCTGTAAGCATTTTTTTTTATTTAGTTTTTTTTTTTGTTAAGTTTGGCACCGATATCTACTCGCATTTAAATAGCCCGGAACAAGAGGGTTAAAATAGCTTCGAGTCCATTTTTAATTCCCCCTCCCCTTAACTATCAAATTGCCCCCCTGTGGGGCGTGGGCTCCACGTTAGAAAACATCGTCTTAGACTATATATATGGATAGAATGTCTACACATAAATGCCAAAAACATGTCAACTTTTTTTACAATATATGCATGCATATAATGTACAGTCCAGTATGTACAGTTAATATAAATTTCTCCCACATATTTAGTTGTGGGAAAAAATTATAAGGTTAAATTGAAAAATAAAAGCATTACAAAATCTTTGGAATATATTTAAAGATTCGTATATATGCTTATCTTTACTGAATCATCATTAAAGCCATTTACTGTCCACTACTGAATATAAACCGTCCTTATAAGTGAAGTTTTGCCAGTAATTGCCACGTTTGACAGGCGGGTTGACAACCGCAGTTAGGCTTTTAGAAATGTTTTAAGAAAGACGCTGCTGCCCATCCCTCTATCGTTTAGTTTCCTTAATCGCCTCTTACGACACCCACGGAAAAGGAATTCTATGCCGGAACCACAAGGCCACGTGAATCAATATAGAAAGCTTATTCTATATACTTTAGGATACAGACTAACTAGGTGCCAAATTTTAAATGAATCCGTGCAGGCGTTTAAGCGTAAATGAGTAACAAACAGCCAAATATCTTTATAATAAAGATATTTATCTCAGGACTTCACTCACGTAATTCAGTATATAAACTGTATGTTAAGTTAGGATATACCTTATACATATACCAAATTTTATTCAAATTCATTCAGAAGCTTTTGCGTGAAAAAGTAATAAACATTCATCTCAACAAACTTCGCATTTATATAGGGAATCAGGATACTATGAAAACCTAACTCAATCTGTAAGTTGGAGAGAAGATCATTAGATTTTATTACAGTAGAAATAGAAAACTCTTAATTGCCAGAGAATATTATTTATTGTATTTTTTTAATAAAGAAAAACTAACAGTTAAAAAAATTCATTATAAAAAAACGATAAAGACAAAAAGCTAATTTCATATTTTTACAAAAAAAAATTAAATTTGACAAAATATATATGACATCGCTAAAATGTATATAATAATAAATACATAGGTATAACCTTATCATTTCTTTTACTAGACGAAAGGGCCTGCTTAGCTTATACAGTGAGATAGCCATTAGTAATATGGATACCGATCCGATATCTATATATTGGGTTTTTCTCGACATTGATAACTGAAAAAGGGGTCATAACCCATTTCGATATCGCCCATATCGGTCGGTTATCTAAAAGTCAATGACATTTTTTGGATAACAGACTTTTAACATATTCCTTATTAGACCAGTATATTGTATACTCGCATATATATATATATATATATATATATATATATATATATATATATATATATATATAAAGCATTAACAATATAATGAAGCGGTTTCAGCGATAAAGCCAATGGACGACTGCTAAGTTATTAATAGACGATCACACACAACATCAACCAGTCACAAGAGTCGCTCATCACGACATCGCGAGAACGCCAATCGTTATGATTGGCAGAAGAAAATTACATGACCTTTCAGGTTTCAAATTGTAACTTACAAAACAAAGCTTCAACGCATTACATCAAATTTATATTACATCAACGCTTCAAAATTATTATTTTTTTATTTACCCTAGTTAAACCGCTTCAAATACTAGGTGTATTCAGCATCATCATCAAAACGCAAACGCATATCATTGACATATATATATATATATAATAGATATCGTAAATAAAATATATAGATATTACTATATATTATACAATGAACGTAACTGTATAATGTACACAGTCTGGCTTTCAGCCCGTTCCCTGGTTGTGGGTATGACTCGTTTTTTTAATCAAAACATCAAGTACGTTTAAAATACGCGTCCCTATTTCAGCCATTTAAAAGACTTCCACTTGATAGTTCCGCATAAAAGCGAAGCCCCGCATTCTCACAATCTTGAGGTTTAAATTAATATGCACCGCGTTGTTTACGTAATTTATTATGAAATATTAAAGTTGGGAACTTTTGAAAATTAGTTACTCCTTCTTGGCTTATTGGCTATCTTAGATTATATAGATGGAGTGCCTCTATACGAATACTTCGACAAAAGCAGGTCAACTTTTGTTATCCATTTTGTGCGTGAACACGAACATTAATTAAAACAATAGAGAATAGAAGAGGCAAAATGCAGGGCCATCTTATACGGCATGCCGATTTTTTAAAGAGCATAGTAGAAGGAAAAATAGAGGGCAAAAGAGGAAGAGGAAGAACGAGGAATAACTACATGGGACAGATAAAAGAAACACTAGGTGTCATGTCGTATAGAAAGATTAAGGATATGGCCTGGGATAGAACTGGCTGGAGGAAGATGCATGAATTAGTTGCACCGACAAGAGGAAACTTAAATGAAAAGAAGTGTGCGTGATTAGAAATATTGTAGGAGAAATATATGGGTATATTATAGGGATAACTTGAAAAATAAAAACGGTACAGAGTTTTAACGGTACCAATATAATTGAAATAACAAAGTAAACAGTGTGTAATTATTCATAAGGATACTACTCTTTACAGATTACTTTAATTCATAACTGAATATAGACCTAAAATGTTTCGTTTTTGAATAATTGAGAGTGGCCGCCATTTTAATTAATATACATGTTCTAATTAAAATTCCACATTCCATTATGGCGGTCATGTTAATCTGTGAGCAATGTATACCTATGTATATTTATATTATATAAAAAAATCTAATTCCATATTCAAATTTAAACAATCGGTTCATATCTAAGAAATGTTTAATGGCAACACTAAAAAATTGCCGCATTTTGTTATTAAAAAGAAATCAAAAGTTAAAATCAGTCAACCAGATTTCACATTGGCTGACAAAATTATGACCGGTTTTCGAAATTCGATATCTTTCGATATATTCGAATGCTTTATCTATATAATGTAAACTGACTATATTTTCCACGTCGATATCGTGACCCAGTACCATATGATGATATTGTAGACGTGCATAGAAATTTAAGTGACTCCGTGCTTTTTGTTCTTTTGTTATATCGTGACAAATAAACCGTATCATATCGTGTCGGGTTATGGTGCATTATGGCAACACTAAACAATAATAAATAAATACCATTGGATATATTACACAACGCCATCTAGTCCCAAACTTAGTAAAGCTTATTTTATAGCTACTAGAAAACTAATACAAACTACAACTAGCATTTATCATTGCACTCTTCGCGAAACAGTATACTCTATTATTTCCATGGACTGCTCATGTCTATAGACGACGGTTACCACTTTCCATCAGGTGGGCCGTCAGCTTGTTTGCCATTCTAAGTTGTATAAAAAAAAAGTTGCATAAAAAAAGCAGTATTTTGATATAAAAACTTAATTACTAAACGAATATGTGAGTATGGATACTAGTATAGTATTATATTATCTGTGGTATGGATATACTTTCAGATAAAAACATAATTCCAAATCGGTTTACACCTACCGCATTTTGAGGTAACAAACATAAAACTGAAAAACAACCGAATTGAGAATCTCATTCATTTTGAAGACACTTGAAAAAATCAGTGAAACAAATATAAATCAAATCCGAATCTTAAAGTCGACTGCAGAGACCAGAAATTGACTTTGTACAGAACTTTTTAAAAGGCACAGAAGTACTCGCATACGATGTATAGAAAAAAAAAGACTATTATCGAAATACATAGATGTAAATAATGATATTTATACCGCGGAGAAAAATAAGTGGTCCTTCCAAGTTTCCGTGTTAAAACTTCCAGTGAACTTTTAAATAGGAACTAGCTTTCATAGAACTTCGCACGGTTCCAGTTTATCATGCAATGTGGATGTTTGACCTGAATATCAGACCAACATAATAAAATTGTAACTGGGTGATATCTGTACATAGAAAATATTTAAAATTGCATATAATAAGTCTTATTAAAGAGCATTAGAAATTAAAACAATAGTTTTTTTTTACATTTTTAGCTGTCTTTCTGTCTACATATTTGTTCCTGTAAAATATGAGAAGAATATGAGAGTCAGAAAACCAATATATGCAAATACAATAAGTTTTTAGAAATTTTGTCTGTCTGTAAGTTTGACCATGTCGTCCCAGCATTGAATATTATACGTGAAAATGCTCTCCGAGAGGACTAGATCATTATTAGTAATTAATTATTAACATAGTTTTTAAGTACACTTACTAACAAGAATGGATCCCAGTTATATAAAAATAAATAAATAAAAATAAAATTGAATAGGCCACCTCTTTCTATCCCGTGGGTGCCGTAAGAGGCGACTAAGAAAGGGTGAAGGATGAGCAGCAGCGTCTATCTTAAAACATCTCTAAAACCTACCTGCGGTTGCCAATCTGCCAGCTAAGCGTGGCAACTACTAACACCACCACCCCCCCCCCTTCCCAAGAGAGAGGCTTTTGTTCAGCAGTGGACAGTTAAAGGCTGATATGATGATGATGATATATTATAAAAATATTTATTCATTTATAAAAAATAGAATATGTAAAATGCTGAGCCACCTTATACGACATGATGATTTTTTAAAGAGCATTTTTTAAAGAGTGACGGAATTCCTATACAAGAGGGTACTTGGTAGGCGCAATTTAGACGCAATATTTGAGTCATTAGGTGTCATGTCGTATAGGGAGGTCAAAGATATGCCCCGGAACAGAGTTGGCTGGAAGAGAATGCATTAATTAGTTGCCCCGACAAGTGAAAATTCTTAAATAAAAAAAAGATCCCTTAAAGTAAATTGTTAATAATGTTACGATTATAATGAACCTTTTTTTATACTTATCAAAATCTCGAATTGTTACACTTCCTTATCAAAATATTTATTGTAAGTACGCATTATTTTGTTTTTATTTCACGTGTGTACTTAAATGTTTTTTTTTTTTTACTTCCTTCCTATACAGAAAATCTAAAAGAATTTGTTATTTTGTTATATTTTCCTGTAATCAATACAGAATGCTTCATTTAAAGGATTCATTGTACATTGCCGTACAAACTTTTATGGACGATGTTTATTTCGTACATTTGTTAGTAAATAAAAGATAAAAGACCAATAGGATATTATGTATTATAAAAATAACCATCAAAGGCAAGGCTTAAAAATGCTTTATACTTTTTTTTTTTTTCATAGTCGGTTTGAATAACTATTGTATGGATAAGAAGGCCATATTTTAATCAAATATTTACATTTAATTTGTACTTTGTATTTTATTCGTCATTATGTTTTTTTTTTTTTATTGTTTTCATTCCTCTTGTTTATTCGTATTTTTTTTTGTTAACTCCTATTTTTGTTGCTTTGTGTACAGCGCCTTGATAGCCGCTTGCGCCAGTATAGATAATACTGTTGCTACTTGTGAAAACTTATTAGTGGCTTATTTTGTGACCCTAAACTGTATCTATTAGCTCTAGTGTAGCCCTGATTTTCCTATGAATAAATAAATAATTATTATTATATCGTCAAAGGATGATGACAGCATCCGTCACAGAACATCACCAAAGCCTAACTGCAGTTGCCAACCTGCCTACCAAAGGTTGGCAAATTGGCAAATTTATAAGGAAAAGACTGATAAAGGCTAATATGATATGATGAACATTAAGTTAGCTGTTAACAGCCCACTGCTGAATATAGGCCTCCGTTGGAAAGTTTTGGCAGTAGTTGCCACACTTGGTAAGCAGGTTGGTAACTACTGGCATAAGTAACCTTTTGGGCGAGGCCTGTAGACAACAATCAGCAGTGAACAATAGACGACTGAAATGATGATGATGATGCCATGCAAGATTTAACGAAGGGAGACTTTGTACAAAAGTCGTTTGCTCGGGTACCTCTGTGCCATTCGTGTTTCTACCGTGAAGCACTTGTGTTTACATGGCTGTGTTTCGGTTTGAAAGGTGGGATATGGCAGTGAATTTACAGGGTACAGAGGAATAACACCCGAGTCCTCAGGAATGGCAATGCATGAAGTATCATGGACGAAACAGTATACTCTATACTCAGTATACTACTCTAAGTTGCATAAAAAAACCGCTTGGCAGGTGGATTATCAACCCCAGTTAGGCTTTGTAGATCTTTTAAAAAGGCGCTGCCCATCCCTCGAACATTAACTTCAATTAGCCGTCTCTTACGATACCCACGAAATAGAAAGAGGTGGCCCGTTCTATGCCAAAACGACACGACAAAGCTTCTCACATATGTAACTTTTGACTGTGAGTAAATGTATATACAACTTCAAGTTAACTAGCCTCAGTAAACAAACTTGCTCTCCAACAGTTTAATTGGGTGCCTTTAATCGTTAGTAGATCGAGTTTATATCTGTTACACTTAATTGGATTATATTGATTACGATACGTCAGTTCAGTACTTTAAATATGAGATTATGGTATATCCAAATACGATGTCTCAAATCAAAGAATGAAGATAATCTTACTACGGTCAAATTTTAACTGGACAATATCTGTATATGAGAAATATTTAACAAAAATTTGTATTAGGGGTCTTAATAAGAGCAATAGAAGGCAAAACAATAAATATTTTACTAAACTAGCTTGAGAAAGTTTCTTTTTTATACCACTAAGGTGGCAAAGAAGCATATTGCTGATGATAAGCGGTTCGTATCGGCCTTTAACTGTCCACCGCTGAACATAAGCCTCTCCTTTGGGAGGGGGGGGGGGAGTTATCCAATAGTTGCCACGCTTGGCAGGCGGATTGGCAACCGCAGTTAAGCTTCAGATATGTTTTAAGAGAAATGCTGCTGCCCATCCCTCGCCATCCCTTAGTCGCCTCTTACGACACCTATGGGAAAGGAAGGGCCTATTCTGTACTAGGACCAATGGTCATACTGTAAGCGGTTACCGTAGCCTATATATGCTCACAATACCAGGGATATTACGCGCGTGTTGCCGACCCTAAAGAAACCTCTTTACCACTTTTTTGAAAAACCTCATCCTGTATATGCCTCATGTGATCTCTTGGGAAAACCTGGAGAGTGAGCTAATTCCATAACGTGAATGCTCGTGGGAGAAACCATCTTTTGTAACCGTATTATTCGCAATCGTACAGGCTTTAAGGTATAGGGGTAAACTGCCTGTCGTTGGCGAGCTGTACAATGATCCATATCACTGGTTACATGATTAGAATTATTTTGTTTAATTCCGCTACCGTTAGAATGTGTGTGACTGCCACCACCCGAAGATTGACCGTCACTATTACTACCAGAAGTTCCACAACAGTCAATCAACCTTTGAGTATTGACAGTCACACACATGCTAATGATAGCGGAATTAAACAAAATAATCCTAATCAGATAACTAAAATAATATTTTTTGTTAAATGTTGTCTATGTTTGTCTATATGTTTGTTCTCGCATCACACAAGAATTACCGCACTAAATTAAATGTGTAACTTAAAATCTAGGTTTTATTTTGATACGCCATCTAGAATTTACTACTTCTGAAATAAACACGTACAATGTAACGGGCTAAAAACTAATTATAAAGTATTTATTATATATTCAATATATTTTATATAAAATTATAATTAATTTTTTTATAAAATAATTATACAATTTTGCAAGCAATACCAAACGTCAATTAAAAAAGTAACAGCATTGATAACGTTCTCAAAATAAACACTTTTAAACAATTATTAAATTGATTTAACAATTTGGGAAGGTATCGCGTAACATACGAAAAATCTATCAACCGACTGTCTTAAGAACGTTCTTAATTTCATTAACATTAAATTGAGTACCTTTTTCTTAAGTAGGTAAAAATATACAATATTACTTTTTTTTTGCGCACATTAAAATCTGTATCTGTATATACTTGATGGTATTCTCTACCAGTCATCTGTTAGACATAACTAGCTTTTAACCGCGACATCGACCACGTGACGGGGATAAAAAGTAGCCATTTATCCATTTAGAATACAATAGAATAGAATATGTTTATTGCCCGAAAAAAACACATAGTTACAACAGAAAATACATATATAAACAGAAATCATATATATAAGAAGTGTCTCACATTAGGCAAAACGAACTGGCTCAGCTGATGCTGTAAGTGTCCCAGTGCAATGTTAACCAAAAATAAAAATAAAACATACAAACCGATACAACTGCCATTGCATGTTACTAGAACCTGCCCTTTATCCTTTCCCATCCCATATAATACGAGTATTAACTACATAATGTTTAATTAGATTGTTAAAGAGCTAAGAGGTAACAAAGAAACTCATTTTTACATTTATAAGTAAAAATATAAAAAGTAGAAGAACACAAGAACGCTTTATAGAAGTGTAATCAAAGAAACAATACAAAAATTCAAATAAAAAGAAATATAAAAAAAGGGCTAAAATATGTGACTGCCAGCAACAAACACAATAAGGTGGCCCTTATTGCTGAGAACTGTTTTTTCAAGAAAACCTCAGGCTAAGGGATTTTATTTGTCGAACAAGTAGGAAAGCAAATGTAAACAAAATAATACTTACTAATATTACAAATGTAACTGTGTAATTCCAGGGGAAAAGGGATTGTTAGCAATGGAGTTTGACAGCCCCATTGTTAGCAATATGCCCTATTAGGTCGACCTCCACGTGGTTCCCACTGGAAACCATCGTGAACAATTCTTATTGAATTCGTCACGATGGACTAACTGACCTGCTTCATCCTCACCTATCATCCTTCACTGGTGCGCCGCCGGTGTATACCGATAGCGCGGGTAGGGTTACCATTACATTATCACCTACTAAAAAAAAACTGTAGTTCCCGGCATAGAATAGTCCATCCTTTACCGTGGGTATTATCAGAGGCGACTAAGGGAGCTTTATAGTCGAGGGATGGGCAGCAGAGTTCCTCTTAAAACATCGCCAAAAGCCAAACTACAGTTGTCAAACCACCTGCCAAGCGTGGCAACTACTGGCAACACTCCCCTTATGGGAGAAGCTATGTTCAACAGTGGACAGTTAATGGCTGATAAAACAAAAAAATGTTATAAATGTAAAAGTTGTGTTACCTTTATGCTGCTACATACCTATAGCTACTTTCTATCCCGATAGCGGCCGAAGTAGCGGGAAAAGGCTAGTAATTAAATAAAGAAAATTATTTACGACCGTATTTTAAAGGTGGAAATATTTTTAAAGTAAAAACATCTTTTCCGAAAATCTTGTTTGCTACTTTTCCTTTGTTTACATTGAAAAGACAATTTACCAACTTTTTTGAAAATACTTATAGGGGTGTTTAAAAAAATAAGCAATTTCCAGTTGAACACAGATAAGGGTCAGAGGAATTATAACTAGGCCAATAAATTGTCAAACTGTGGCATAATTGTTAACTTTTCTGGTTTAAAAGAACGGAGACGAGATTAATTTTAAACGGAAATAATTAAAAATTATTTTCCAAAAAAAAAGGCCTTAATTATGACAAAACCAGCTATCTTGGCCTAAAAATGAAACTATTGAAACGATTATAATAAAATTTATACGAGACCAATCTGTAAGTATATCTTTTCCGATAAAAAAAAATATTTTTTTAAATCAATTTACTTACTATTTGAATTTTATAGTATGTAATTTGAAAAATTAAGTAAAAATTATTTTACTCTATATGTCAATCGCTTTTGATATTTTCATTTTTTAATTGTATTTTTTACTTTCGTATTGATTTTATATTTAACTAAGGATCCGCCCCGGCGACGCACGGATACCATTTATCACAAGACATTGAATCTACTAAATACAAAGGTTTAATTAATATAGACCTTAGATTAATGATTGGTTTCGACGTAACGCGGCGGAGACCAATTATTTAATGTACATATAAACTTCTGTTTAAAATAAAAGTAAATAAAAACAAAACAAACGGTGGACAAGGAAAGCACAATACACCCATCTCCCTCGCGCCCCGTTATTGGTCCTTCGCGCCAGAAGGTAGGGATCAACGCTTCACCTAATGACTTGGAACGCTTTACTTTTATCGGTTTTTCTGCTAGTTATAGTAGTTATCCCTGTCGGAAGAATGTTCTTTTCCTAGTTTTTCCCGTGAATCTTTCCGTTTTTCTTTCTAAATGGCATGGAGCGATAGTTCGGTGATTACGAGGGACAGGATTCGTTTTTTTTTCTCCGCGAAACATATAAACGTTTGGATTGAACGTTGATGGTGGTTTTTCGGAATGTTTATAGCACAAACGGTTTTTACAAGCTTTTAACTTGGTTTCGTATGTTTTTCCAATCAAAATTGGCAGTCTATTTTTTAACCACTCTATGGCGTCCGATTTTGCTGAAATTTGGCATACTTATGTAAATACGATTACAATATAATATTACGGTACCATCGAGCTAGTCTGATGATGAAGATGAAAGACAAAAGATGGTCATAATAACATGTAAATTATGCAAGGAAAAACCTTTGTGTTTAGACTCGTTTAATTTGGCTTGACACAAACTATAATCGTGTGTGATACACAGCGTCTGATGATGAATTCTAAAAGCTATAGCAGCTTATATTTAAAATATTTTTTAATACATTTTATATATTAAAAAATGATAACCGTCACCTATAGACATGAACAGTATATGTAATGTAACAGACATTTATAAAGAACTAAAGTGACCGATTTACCCAAAGAATAAGCAAACTGAAGTGGCAATAGGCTGGTCACATAGCTCGAAAAACAGACAAATGATGGGAGAAAACAGATTCTTGAGTAGCGATATAAACAAACTCAGTATAGGACAATCTCCCATTAGATAGTGATGACCTCAAATTTATTGCAGGGAGTCAGTGGATGCAGGTGGCTCAGGACCGTTCTTTACGGCAGTCTATAGGAGAGGCCTATGTCCAACAGTGGACAAATAATGATTGAGATGACAATGAGCCAATTGACTTGATTTTATTCTCATCTATGAGTGTTACCATTATATATGTAATTAAGGTCACCATTCCGTTGCCACAACACAAATAAAAACAATTGTACAATTTTGTGGTCGTCACACAACATGAATTATTTTGTACACAAAAGTAATAATTAATTCAATTCTACAACACTCGGTAATATCAATACGTATTGAAAATGTTATTGTTCTCCCCGGAGGCTCGGTTGCCATAATGAAAACCACAATGGTATCGTAGCGGCCATTCGTTGTATCCGTTCGTACTCTCATTGAACGATGGCAATACTAAATTCGTTTAGCGTTATGTCATCAGGTTACTTCCAGCTGACTTCAAAAAGAAGTTCACAATTCGATTGTATTTTTCTTTTGTGTTCTTTGCCTCATTACTCCGCCAGTTGTAAACCGGTTTGGAAAATTCTTTTTTTTTATTACGTTACGTACGTAATACGTAACGTTTAATTGGAATTCTATCAAAATCGGATCAATAGTTTTCAAAAGCGTTCACGATTGAGTCGCTTTTCCTTTGGTGCAATATATTTGTTAGAAGCGGATTACAGGTCAAGATTTTCTGTAGGTACCTAGGATTTGTAAAGTGGTTATTTATTCATTAATTTAAACATTCATTCATTCGTTAATTCACTCATTCTTTCATTTATTCCTTCTGAAAAGAGTGAACGAGAAAAGAACATTAATTAAAATAATAGAGAATAGAAGAGGCAAAATGCTGGGCGACCTTATACGACATGACGATTTTTTAAGAACATAGTAGAAAGAAAATAGAGGGCAAAAGAGGAAGAGCAAGACCGAGGAATAACTAAATGAGACAGATAAAAGAAACACTAGGTGTCATGTCGTATAGGGAGGTCAAGGATATGGCCTGGGATAGAGCTGGCTGGAGGAAGATGCATGAATTAGTTGCACCGACAAAACTCTTAAATGAAAAGAGATTATTCACCATCATCATTTCAGTCATTATCCGTCCACTGCTGGACATAGGCCTCCCACATAAACCGCCATAAAGAACGGCCCTGAGCCATCTGCATCCATTGACTGCCTGTAATGTACTTGAGGTCGTCACTATATCTTGTGACAGGTCGTCCTACACTACGTTTGCCCGTACGGAGTCGCCACTCAAGAACATTTCTTCCCCATAGGTTGTAGGTTCTTCGAGCTATGTGACCTGCCCATTCACTTCAACTTGCATATCCTTCGGGTTATGTCGGTTACTTTGGTTCTATTTCAGATATCCTCATTTCAAATTCTATCACGCTAAGAAACTCCGAGCATAATCCTATCTATAACCCACTGAGTAAACTGAAGCTTTTCATCATCAATCATGTAGGACCATGTTTCGGTTCCATAAGTCATCACTGGCAACGCGCACTGCTTAAAAACTTTCTTCTTTTAACTTTGAGGTATTTTGGATGTAAAGACGTAGTTTCGTCGGATACATAATAATTTATTGTTTTTTTTTTTTTTATGATGGGTGAAAATGGTATGGTAACTCCGCCTGCGCTAACGGGATACGCTGACGGAGCACCAGTGAAGGGTGATAGATGAGAATGAAAACAGGCCAGTTAGCCCACCATGATGAATTCATAAGAAATTAACCATGATAGTTTCCAGGGAGAACCGCGAGGAGGTCGACCTGGCTGGGTATATTGCTAGCATAATAATTATTGTTACATTTTAAAAAAATCTATTTAAAGTAGATCTTAATACAAATACCTATAAAAAGCGCATACCACATTCGAAATTTGAATTACGTACTTGAACAACTAAGAATAATCAAAATATCAAATAAATCGTCATAGTCGTAGAATACCGACGGATCTTTATATGTAATATTCGTCAGATCCGTCAGTATTCTACGACTGTGACGAAATGTCCGTTACATAAGAAAAATGTCACGATATAACAATAGCGTTCATTGTTATGCCATGAACATGGAGTGTGCAATTTCACTGTAATAATACAATATTGTATCTATTCAGTACAATTTGTATGTTAAGCTCGTGTCTCGCGGGATTGAACTATTACTATGTGGGCTTATGTCGTCTCAGTACTATAAATAGCTCGTAATATCTGTCAATGAAATACTTGAAGTGTTCTCCTCGATATGTAATATTAGTTTTTACCCGTGACTTCTTCTGCGTGGTCGGATCATGTTGACTGACCGGAATAAAAAGTGACCTATATATCCTTCTTCATTCTCTATAATATGTCTAGAACAATTTTTTTTTTAAATGAATGGTAATGGAATGGTAACCCCACCCGCGCTATCGGTATACACCGGCGGGGCACCAGTGAAGAATGAAGGTGAGGATGAAGTAGGTCAGTTAGCCCATCGTAACGAATTCAACAAGAGATGTTCACGATGGTTTCCAGGGGGAACCACGTGGAGGTCGACCTAATAAGATATAATAGCTAGCAATAGGGCTGTCAAACTCCATTGCTAACAATCCTTTTCCCCCCCATTCAGAACAAATTTCATAGTGATTGGTTAAGACATTTAGGAGATAAAAAATAACAAACAAATAAATTTTCACATTTATAATATTAATAGGGATAATAAATATATACACAAATTTAATTTCAAGCTAACTTTTCATCCACTATTTCGTACGCATGGATTTCAGAAGTAGGACCACGGAAGATAGATGGCGTGTCGATATAAACAACATATGCGAGATTTTAAATTAGATCTTTAAGAACACGATTGTGAAAATTACATCCAATTTGGTGTAGTAGTTTTTGCGTGATTTAAACGATAAATAATCATCATCGTCATCATCTTCCAGCCGTTATTCCAATTATTTGGAGTCAACATTTATACCTATATCATGTGATATGTATCCAGCCTGCCTGTCGTCAACCCTCCTTGGGAATGCATTTCTTGGTATACGCCATCTACCATATGGAGAGAAGACCCAAAAAAAGAGAGAATCATTAAGAGTGAATAAAAGGGATGTTGGTAAAAAAAGAATGCAGGTTTTATAGGGAAAAGGGAAAAGGGGCACCGCAGTTGCATACCCATACGCCCTTACTCTAGAACAGGACAGATCACTTGAGAAGAACGTCCCTGGGAACTAACTAAACAATAAATACTTATCAATATTGTAATATCGATAGCATATAATACCGGGATAGGTATCCAAGTTACTGTAGACTCCATCGATATTCTGAACTCCTGGGAAATCTATAAAATTAACGTCTATTGTTCTCAACATATTTTATTAAGCGTGACTTCGTATTTTCGCTGTGGAAATTATTACAAAAGGACGAGTTATGTTACTTACTGTGATATTTCATAAATAAAATTTAATAATAATAATATAATGACACTAAACTTACAAGATGCGCTACATCACACCATTACAAACACATACACATACATACATAGCTATTAAGCATTAACGTAATATATATTTATGTATAAATGTATGTGTGTATGTATATATAATGTATAATAGTATAAATTAAAAAGCAAATATATGTGTATATAGGCATGTGTATCTGCATATTTGCATACACACATGCAATAAAGAGTTTGGGGGTCTCAGCTTCCTTTTATATAAAGTTTTTGGTATGGGTTGTCTGAGAAAACTGGCAAATTAGCCAAGCAGAAGTATAATAATAATATAAAATAGCAAGTTTCATAGTTAAATATTGCTGATGTCATGTTTCACCTTTAAGTTGAAATTTTCAATAATCCTTTTATAATGGATGCTCGATAATGTCAGTATACACATTATAATATTTACGTCCGATGTATATACGAGTATATATAAAGGCTTGGAGGTTGACCGGATAGGGCATAATACTACTAGTGAGCCACTAGTCCCAATTTACTAATAATTCCTTCTTCTCCCATACAGAGGCCTACCATGAAATCATGAAATGTTTTCCTAAATTTCGAGGTCGGACGAAATACAAATTTGTTAATTAATTACATAATATATCCTATTTAAAAATGTTAAAATTACGTTCCATTATACTTTTATGGTAGGATTAATGACGAATGAAATGTTAAACTCCATTTATGGGGTCGATTTCTGTATGAAAAAAAAAATCACGAAATGGAGTCCAAAAATTCGAAATATTATTTCATTGTAGACACCCTGATATTTAGATCAGATGCTTGAATAAAAATCAGTAATTAAGTAACCTATACAAGTTATTATTATGTTAATAGGAAATAGGGGCAATAGACTTCCATCTTTACATTTCCGAGGACTTAGCCAAAGGCGAGGATCGAGAATGCGGTTTCACTATACGCTGAGTGAGTTAGTTACGGCTTATTTAAATTTTGCTTACGTAAGCGATAAAATTATATTTCGCCGTGTACCCCAGTAGATCCGTATTTGAACCACGTAAGCGAATTTAATATTCCATCGGTATCAATAAACGGTTGTTAAATTATTATAGATTTTATGAAACAATATTCGGTGTAATCATATAAATAACTGCTACTTTTAAATATTATCACAGTTATTAATAAATAACAGGTGTGATTTTCGCTCCTAATGATTTAATATCCCATTGACTACTCGCGTTTGCTATTAAAAATCAAATGCGAATATGATTTTTACGATCAGTGTGCTAAAGCCTCTATTCGCTCGTTTTTACGATCCAGCGGGTTGTCTGCTGCAATTTCATTTCACTATTAATAGAGCGCATCCGATGGCTCACGGGTGCAGCGAAAATTTGTGATTTTACATAATGCTATTTTAAAATAGTGTCATGATTTTTCATATGATATGCTATTTTACACACACACACATATATTTATTATTTCAATATTGACTAGTGTTAACTCTCTACTGCTGAACATAAGTTTTCCCTGCAAAGGGAGTTTTGCCAATAGTTGCCACGCTTGGCAAGCGGGTTAGCAATCGCAGTTAGGCCTTTGAGGACGTTTTAAGAGGGATGCTGTTACCCATCATTTGCCATATATGTATATATATTATATATACTTGTAAAATATTACAAGATTAGTTCAATAACAATTATTTTCCAAAAATAAAGAAGCTAATTTTGAAAGTAGTTGCCAAATATGGTATAAATTATTTAATAATTTTTAAAATTCTCACACAAAAAAATTAAGGTTTTTTTTATTTAACTTGCGAATAGTAAGATCTTTATACAAAACAAACTAAACAGGAAATTGCTTAGTCACATAACTAATAGGTAGGAAACTATAACTGGGATGAAACGATAAATCGACCGACTATATATTGTACATATATTCATAGATAAATTTAGAATACAATACAGCAATACAGATTACAATACAGCATACTGCATATAAACTAAGCGTAGGCGATATAAATCATATCGGTGTAACGGTCCAATATCCAATATCTAGATATGGAACGGAACGCAAATTGTGTATTGGATTTTGCTATAGTACTGACTGACATCTATGATTGAAACACTTTACAGGAGATAACTCAATACAATGATATCAATATATATAACTATATATATAGCTGCGTACTATATGTTGTATATCTGATTCCAAGGAATACACTAGCGCTTGAATCTGAAACCTTAAAAATAACAATAGCCTGAGATCCCCTCGCTGACTTTTGGAGGTTTTTTTTATACCACAAAGCTGGCAAACAAGCATACAGTCCGTCTGTCAGTCAACGATCACTGTAGTCTGTGCACGCCTTTAACACTAGGGATGTCACGTGCGCGTTGTCGACCCTGAAAAAACCTTAATATGCGCTTTTTGAAAATACTATAGGGAAAACCTAAGCTTATTTCACAGCTTGAGCATTCGCTCGACCGTTTAGGTTTAAGTGTGTGAGGATGAATTCCCTATCAATGGCGAGTGATGCGATGATAAAAGGTGGCTGTAGGCATAATTTCAAACAACTCCTCAGGTACAAGGTTTTTTAATTAAACTTGGTTTATATTATTCATTCTTATTAAGATTATTGTCGATCGAGACAAGTAGATGTTAAAATAAACATATTATCAATCGACTTCGAAAAAGAACGAGGTTCCCAACTCGGCTGTATCTTTCTTTATGTCTCCACTCTACCTCACATAGTTGCCATTTAAAAATCTTTTTATAAATTAGAAATGTTTGAAACTAATAGAATGTACCCGGTTTGCCTGCTTTTAATAGCATATATATATATATATATATATATATATATATATATATATATATACATACAAGCCGGACAAGTTTAAGACTTATTATTACATTATTGTGTTATTTATAATGAAAAATACTCGACCACAAAAGTTATGAAAGGAACATCTTGTCGAAGTTTTTCCAAGAGTAGTTCCTTTTTGAAGTTCTCCTATTGGAACAACCAAGAGACTATAGTATGGAGTTCTTCAAAAAGGGATAAAGAGGTTTCTTCAAGGTCGCCAACGCGTCTAATGTCCCTAGTATTGCAGACGTTCATAGGCTACGGTAACCGCTTACTATCAGGTGGATCGTGGGTTTGTTTGCCATCTTAGTGGTATAAAACAAAATAAAACATGTCAAAATACAAATTTTCCAAACTGTGCACAAAGTTTTCTATTATTATTTTATTTTCCGAATTTTACGTTCCATTCCCTAGATTCAGCATAATACATTGTAAGTATTTACTTTTAGGTACGGTACTACGTTTGTCAGCAAAAAAACCTCGCCTGTGAATTTCATTACATCATTACAGCCATTTTCCAGAACCCTTATTATATTCTCGTATTATATAATAGAATACTTTTATTACAAAATATCCTTAATATGTGGTGTAATGCGACATCAAAGAACTAAGCCCTCGACCCTTATTCTTACGGCCTTCTTAACAGCCCGGATAGCGTATACAAAAGGAGGGTTCACAAGTCTTGTTAATTAAAAATAACTCAATAAAACTTCTCAATTCAAGCCTTTTCTTCCTTTAAAAGACTATTTAAAAAGTTTAACGTATTACAAGTTAAGGATTCTTAATATTTTCAAATAGTATTTAAAGAATATCAAAATATGCATTTTGAAATTATGAAAAGTGCTCATATTAAACAGGGTGGAAAGGTATTTATTTATGCTTTTGTAGATACACTTTTAATATAGATATTAGGTTATAACAATAGGCGGACTTATCCTTTAAAAAGATTTCTTTGAGACAAACTTGAGAACCGGAAAGTAGAAAGTTATAGAAAGTATATAAAGCATAACATATATAGTGCAAAAATAATATGACAAATTATATATTAATAACTATATAATTAGTAACAGTCTAACGGTTAACCTATAATTAATAAAATTGTAATAACTATTAAACATATCGTCATAGTCGTAGAATACTGACGGATCTGACAAAGATTACATATAAAGATCCGTCAGTATTCTACGACTATGACGATATAAGTAACTCAACTGTTAATTGTACTGTAAAATCTTTTAATTTGAACTTTGAAGACATGAACATTTAGATGAGGAATTCAAAGTCCTACTAGGCTTTGCACTGTAAAAGATTTTGTAACTAATGGGACTTGTAAATAGGTAATGATAGAAATCCAATGTATGGTATTTTAGACAACGCAGTGATTGTTAGTAATGGGGACTAACAGCCTTACTACTAGCAATATACCCTGAGGTCGATATCCTGTCAGGTAAACATACTTTGTCAGATCGACATTCACGCAGTTTCCCCTTATCTTATTTTATTTTTCGCATATGGGGTCAGCTAACCTGATTCACGTGGACCCATATGGATCTTTTATGCTTCCCCCTGCTTTATACCATCATTTCATAGATCCTATGTGTTACCCTAACGATATCCCGCGGTTTAAGATATCTGTAGTCCCCTGGCTCTGGATAAGCCGTTCCCAGTAGACTCATACACAACCAACGCAATGCCAACGAATCGCAGTTGTACATCAAGTGTTCCATGGATTTCAATTTCTTACCACACAGTATGCACAGTGTGTCCGAGAATAGACCCATCTTGTATAGTATATGTCTTACTGGTATATGTCCAGTCAAGGCACCCATAATGAGTCTTGCCTATGCCTTGCCTTGTCTGCAACCGCTATAGATGAGTTTATCCCATCCCCCAGTTTCCCCTGGATACCGGATACTGGATGTGATTATTTTTTGTTAAATCCGGTGATACCTACGTATCACCGGTCACTGGTGTCCCGCCATCGTATACCGATAGCGCAGGTGGGGTTACCATTCCACTATCATCCATTAAGAAGACATTGCCACACGTCGATAAACTAAACTATAAACGCTGTTATTAAGCAATTTATGTACTACGACGGGTTAAGTTCTAAGCACAATACAGCTTAGTCTTAATCCATAATGAGCTTATATTCTAACTAAATGCAATTAAACTTCCGTCGAGTAATAGAGCTTCTTGTAATTTTAGAGTAAGGATACAATAGTATACTGTGTTATGTCCATGGTACTGCTCATGTCTATAGGCGATGGTTACCACTTACTATCAGGTGGGCCGTCAGTTTGTTTGCCATTCTAAGTGGCATAAAAAAAGAAATAAAAAAACGTGTCAATATTCCTTACTACTAGGGAAATAAAGTGTATGTAACTAGCTCTTTCCCGCGGCGTGGCTTAACAAACTCAATTGATGGCTAGACATAGGGATTACTACTAGCACTAGATGAATTATGATGAATTTTGGTACAGAGATAGATGGACTCTGGAGATGGTCATAGGCTACTTTTTCTCTTGATCAGTAAAAATATTTCGGTCATACGGACGAAGTCGCGGGTAAAAACTAAAATTTTTAAACGTGAATTTGCCATTGCTGAACCTAAGCCTTCCCCATAAGGGGAGTTATGCCAGTAGTTGCCACGTTTGGTAGATGAGTTCACAACCGCTATTAGGCTTTAAATAATGTTTTAAGAGGGACACTACTGCCCATCCCTGGACTATTAAGTTCCCTTAGTCACGCCTTATGATATCCACGGATAAAAAAGGGATGGCCTACTCTATGTATATACGGTTTCTTTTAATATATATATATATATATATATATATATATATATATATATATATATATATATATATATATATTATTCATTGCACTAAAACATACAGTAACAACAATAAGTTAATAACAATGTTAGCAAAGGCGAACTTATCTCTAAAAAAGATCTCTTCCAGTCAACCTAACACAGTGGTATAGGAAGTAGTGAGTGGGCAGTATTTATATATATAGTAATTAAATATATTATATTTTTTTTAAATATACAATTTCTTTTCCCAGGTAATGTGTTCGTGATCGCTGCTATAATAATCGAGAGAAACCTGCAGAATGTCGCCAATTACCTGGTGGCGTCGCTCGCGGTCGCAGATCTTATGGTGGCCTGCCTTGTCATGCCACTCGGAGCTGTCTACGAGGTATGAACATATCCTATGATCCTCATTTCCTAAGGCATAAAGGTATAACCACATCTGAGGGGAGAAGAAAAGATTGTTTTTTTTTTTTTTTATACAACTTAGAATGACAAACAAGCTGACGGCCTACCTGATGGAAAGTGGTAACCGTCGCCTATAGACATGAGCAGTACCATGGACATAACAGAGTATACTGTTTCGCCCATGATACCCCCCATGCGTTGCGTTGTAGAGATTAGCAACCCCATTACTAGCGATAAACCCTATCAGGTCGACCTCCCATGGTGCCCCTCAGAAATCATCGTGCTGAAATCCAGGTGCATCATCATTACGATGAACTAACTAGCCTGCCTTTTCATCCTCATCTATCATCCTTCACTGGTGCCCCGCCAACGCAGGCGGGGTTACCATTTCAGTATCATCCATAAAAGAAAATCTTCACAAACGTTCATATTTACAACATTAATAGAATGATTAAACTATAATTTGAAAATTAAAAAAGTATATTTTTATGCCACTTGTTATAGGAAATAAATAAACTAATAGCTCATCTCATGGGTATAGATAGTGGTAACCGTTGCCAATAAACATGAACAGCATCATATGCGTCACAGGATATGGTCAATAATTTTCCCTTAGTATTAAATTGACTCCTCTGGATACGACTGAAAGTTGGTTTGACCCGTATTTTTCTCCTTTGCGCTTATGCCCCGGATATGTCCAAGCCACCAAAGGTCAGAGAGGATTTCTGGGATAGTGTAAGAGAGATTATGACTAAATGTAAGGAGAATGAAAGAATTATTTTGATAGGTGATTTTAATGGCTGGGTGGGAATCCGTCGCGATGGATATGAAAGGAATTTAGGAATGTTTGGAGATAAAAGAGTGAATGAAAATGGTGAAAGTTTATTAGAAGTATGCCTGGAGAGAAATCTGGTGGTGACTAATACTTTGTTTAGTCACAAACTGATTCATATGTATACATGGCAAAGGCAAACTGAGAGAAGTATGATTGATTTTGTAATTGTGGATGAACGATTGAGAGCGAAAGTGAAGGATACAAGAGTCTATCGTGGTACGAATGTCGGAACCGATCACTTTTTGGTGATATCGAGAATAGGTGGCTTATTCAATAAATGGCGACATCGTCCACGTGTTCGTATGTCAGAAATAGAAAGAGTAAGAGTAGAGAGACTGACAGAAGAACAGGTTCGAAATCAGTATCAAGAAAGATTGAATGAAAGATTTAGAGAGCTACTGAAGAAAGATAACTATGAGATAGAAGAATTTTGGAAGGAATTTAAATGCGGAGTCTTTGATATAGCTACTCAAATTTGTGGTGTAAGTAAGAGGAAGGATGTTAAGATATATATATATATATATATATATATATATATATATAAAGAAAAATATATGGATTTATATATATATATATATATATATATATATTGAAAAAATTGCAAAAGAGAAGTATGATGTAATGAAAAAGAAAGTTAAAGAATTAGTAAGCAAAAAGAAAGAGGAATGTAAGGATGAGTACGAAAGGAAATTCTCTAGAAATTTTCGAGCTAATCAAAAGCTTTTCTGGCATTTAGTTCGAACAGCTAGAGGTAAAAAGAGAGATCCGAAAATGGGCGTGATAAGGGATATGGATGGTAATGTTATCACGGAACAAAAGGAAGTCTTAGATCATTGGAAGAGATATTTTGAAAGTTTATTTGAACGTGGAAGTGAAAGAAAGAATGTTGAAAATGAAATAATGGACGAAGAAGTTGACAGTGAAAGTGATATAAGTATGGATGAAGTAATGAATGCAATGAAGATTATGAAATTTGGTAAAGCAGCGGGATTCGATAGAATATCTGCCGAAATGCTTAAAGAAGGTGGAGAAATCATTGTAAACCTGCTGTGTCTGCTGTTCAATAAATGTTGGCGGTCCGGTTGTGTTCCAGGTGACTGGAGCAAAGCTGTTATTGTGCCACTATATAAAGGCAGCGGGTCACAGCAGGAGTTCAAAAATTTCCGCGGAATAAGCCTTCTTAGTGTTGTAGGCAAATTGTATGCTAGGATTTTGATTAAAAGAGTGATGAATGAGACGGAAAGTAAAATTTGGGATGTGCAAGCAGGGTTTCGAAAGGGTATGGGATGTACGGATCAAGTCTTTTCCTTAAGGTGCATAACAGAGAAAACCTTAGCTCAACATCAGAAGGTTTTCTGCGCCTTCATTGACCTTGAAAAGGCTTATGATAGAGTGGAGAGGAATGAACTGTGGTCAACACTGGCAATGTATGGGGTGAGCAGCCATTTGATACGGGCATTCAAATCTTTATATAAGGATTCAAATGCCTGTGTCAGAATAAATGGAGTCTATACGGACTGGTTTGGCATTGAACGCGGTGTTAGACAGGGCTGTGTAGCGTCTCCTTGGCTGTTCAACCTATTTATGGACAGTTGCTTGACCGATTTGAAAGGATCTAATTGTGGATTCAGGATGAATGAGTCTCTGTTTAAGACTCTTTTATACGCCGACGACCAAGTGCTTTTTGCATCGTCGGAGTATGAATTACAACAAATGGTGACTATAATGAATGAAGCGTATGCAAGAAAAGGTATGAAAATAAATGCGAAGAAGACGAAGGTAATGGTTTTTGAGAGGAATGAAAGTTTAACGGCATGCCAGATTATGATAGGAGATGAAAAAGTAGAGCAAGTGAGTGAGTTTCTATATTTAGGTTCTTTGTTTACGAGGGATGGGAAGTGTGACAGAGATATTGAGAGGAGAGTAAAAGCGGGAAACAGTGTTAACGGTGCACTGCTCTCGATTATGTCAAGTAAAAATGTATCGAGCAAAGCTCGCCTTGCTATAATTCAAGGAGTACTGACACCAACACTCATGTATGGAAGCGAATCGTGGGTATGGCAGAAGAAGCATGAAAGTAAGATAAATGCTGTACAGATGAGAGCTTTGAGAAGTATGTGTGGTATTACTTTAAAAGATAGAGTAAGAAACAGTGTGATTAGAGAGAAGTGTGGACTGAAAGACGATGTAATGACAAAAATTGAAAAAGGAATGTTGCGTTGGTTTGGTCATTTGGAGAGGATGGATGAAAGAAGAATTACGAAAGAGATTTATCGATCAAGAATGAATGGAGATGTCGGTAGGGGCCGCCCTAGACGGACGTATGTCGACCAAATAGGCGACGTGCTGAAGAAGGGCCAAATTAAAAGTACCCGTAACCGACGAGCGTGTATGACAAGATTGATGAATGTGGAAGAAGCGAAAGAGGTTTGTTTGAATCGAAGCATTTGGCGTTCCATTGTTTCTGCCTACCCTAATGGGAGACAGGCGTGACAGATATGTATGTATGTAAATTGACGTGCGTGCAAATTAAATTATGCACTTTTTCAAATATTTTTTAACGAATCCTCTAATTAAAATTCAAGTCCCGCAACGCAATACATATACATTTTATTCAATTTGTCAGTTGGTTACCCTTCGTGAATGTTTAAAAACGGACGACAATTTGCCTGGACCGTAGTCAGGGGTGGCACAGGGCCAATACGAAATCTAGACTGGTAAAATCTTAACTTATATATCTATTTTATATCTTCAGGTGGGGATATAAAACAGACCTCTAAACAGACACGACTCTTTTCCCATTTGTGGTATAGTCAGAGACAATCGTTAATAATTAATGTAACTACGAACGAATCATTTAAAATCTTTTTATACGGATATTTTTTTTTTTTATATACAACTTAGAATGACAAACAAGCTGACAGCCCATTTAATGGACAGTGGTAACCGTCGCCTATAGACATGAGCAGTACCATGGACATAACAGAGTATACTGTTTCGCCCATGATACCTCCCATGCGTTGCCATTCCTGAGGATTCAGATGTTATTCCTCTGTACGATGTAAATTCACGCCATATCCCACTCTTCAAACCGAAACACAGCCATGCAAACACAATTGCTTCACGATAAAAACACGAATGGGACAGAGGTACCCAAGTAAACGACTTTTGTACAAAGTCTCCCTCTGGTAAACTCCCTTATTTAAATTTTATTGATCAATAAAATGTAGTACAAAAAGTAGATTTAATGCTATAGGCATTTCCTTTTCTTTCGACATTCTAAGTTGTATAAAAAAAAAGTCAATAAGCATATGTAATTTCTCGTTTTTTTATGATTCAAAAGATTTATCCATAATATAAATGTCTGAATGTCTACTAAAAAGTCATCCAGCCCCCCTAAGTCCGGCACTGGTCAGTATCGCGTAGTCTGTACAAAGGTATAATGAACAGATATATCTGAATGAAAAATACATCGCCCTACGAGAGATGTAGCTTTTTATTTTTAATAACATTAACTGAGAGATTTATGTATGTACTCCGTTATGAATTAGTCTTTTGTGTCGAGTGATTTTTTATAATATTTATTTATTTTACACTTAATAAAGTACCGCAATTTATTTGAAAAGTGTAAAATAAATAAATATTTATTTATTTATTTTACAATGGTGCAATAGCACCATTTATAAAATAGTAAATACATTTAATTGTAATTAGGTAATAATAATACAATTTAAATTTAATAATAATACACACAGAAATTGTGATCTAGCTAATGGCACATATTATGACTAGGAAATGCTGTTTCTTATGATAGATTTAGATTTAGATTTGTCTATTTGCGAGAACATTGTTTTTTACAGATATTGATCTATTAGGTGAAGTACAAATGTTCGCCTTATATTCTAAAGCTTGCAAAATTATTATTGGGTACAAGATACATTACATTTAATACATACATATAAGTGCTAATTAATAATGGAGTACAAATTATGTATGTCATTCTGTAAATGTCCAGACCACTTTCATATAGAATTGGTATTTTAACTAATTATAAACTTACCCCCTTATTTCTAATAACGTCAATTCCTAAAAATTTCTTTAAAATTATTTTGGCTATTAAACTGCTATTGCTATTTTCTGTCTCTCTTTCTCTCTCTTTTTGTGTTAAATTCCCAATATTTTTTTATATGACTAAGAATGGCAAACAAGCTGACGATCCATTTGATGAAAAGTGGTAACCGTCGCCTATAGAAGAGCAGTACTATGGACATAACAAAGTATACTATTTCGCCCATGAAACCCCCATGCGTTGACATTCCTGAGGACTCAGGTGTTATTACTCTGTACCCTGTAAATACACTGCAAAAATCCCACCCTTCAAACCGAAACATAGCCATGCAAACACACTGCTTTATGGTAGAAACACGAATGGGACAGGGGTGCCCAAGCAAACGACTTTTGTACAAAATCCCCCTCTGGTAGTTGTCGATGTACTTCAAATACATTACAAGCTAATTACTCATTGTATCGCCTACGAGTATGACGTACAATTAACTACTCACTAAAAAAGTGACAAAGAAGTATAATATTTAATATAGGTTTGTAAAAAAGTTTAGTTACTACGCATTACTAGTCGTTTCCCGCGGCGTTGCCAGCTTCTAACTATGTAATTCCCGTATATCATTCCCATTTAAACTTTACATGAATCCGGTCTTACATTGTATTGTATACTTAAATGATAATTATAATACGTATCTAATATCTTCACAAAGTTTCAGCCAATTCAACTAATCGGTTATTTTATAGCATTTTATATGTGATTCTAATATATTCTTTATTGCACTAAAACATACAGTAACAACAATAAGTTAATAACAATGTTAGCAAAGGCGAACTTATCTCTAAAAGAGATCTCTTCCAGTCAACCTAACACAGTGGCATAGGAAGTAGTGAGTGGGCAGTAATAGTGCTAAACAGAAATTAAAATAAATATTTACATAAAAAATAATACACATATATATATATATATATATATATATATATATATATATATTCTATAGATTAATAGAAATAAACAACACTAAATGTTAAGTGGAGCAAATCGAAACGCATTAGTGAAAACCGCATTCAAATTGGTTAAGCCGTTTCTGAGATTAGCGTGCCCAAATAAACATACATACACACAAACAGACATACAAACAAAAATTCTAAAAATCATTGTTTTGAGTTCTATTGTGTTTATAAAGCCCATATAATACTTTTTCTAATATATCTTCCATGTACAGACAGCAACCAGGTACGATTTTATTATATGTATTGATTGATATATTAATTCTTTTTATTTCTCCTCCAGGTCAGCCAAGGCTGGATCCTGGGGCCGGAACTATGTGATATGTGGACTTCCAGCGATGTTCTTTGCAGCTCCGCTTCTATCCTGCACCTTGTTGCTATTGCTACGGACAGGTAAACATTTACCTTTATTGGAATTTTTTTTTGTACCACTAAGGTGGCAAAAGCATACGGCCCACCTGATGGTAAGCGGTTACCGTAGCCTATGAAATTGTCCTCTTTTTTTACAGCTATGGAAAGGCATTTTAACACAATGTAGCAATCGAGTCGCCTCATTACACGTATGTTTCACGTTAACCTGGACTTTAGAAATTTATCTATGATAGGCGTAACTTAAAACTACCCCTGGTATACTCGTTGAGCACTAAGTTCCCGGGCTGACTCGAAAAATTGATGAGAATTGATGAAAAAGATGGGGTTCTACAAAAGGGGGGTATAGAGGTTTCTTCAGGGTCGGCTACGCGCGCGTAATACCCCTGGTATTGCAGGCATTCATAGGCTACGGTAACCGCTTACCATCAGGTGGGCCGTATGCTTGTTTGCCATCTCAATCGTATAAAAAAAAAATTAACTACGTTCATTACTTGACCATATAAGATCTAATTTGCCGCGTGGTCCCGGTATATAATAGGCCACCCCTTTCCAATCCCGTGGGTGTCGTAAGAGGCGACTAAGGGAGGGCGAGAGATGAGCAGCAGCGTCTCTCTTAAAACATCTCCAAAGCCTAACTACGGTTGCCAATCCACCTGCCAAACGTGGCAACTACTGGCAAATCCCTCCATTAGAAAGGCTATGTTCAGCAGTGGACAGTTAAAAGCTGATATGATGATGATGATGATATGATCTAATAGCAACCATTAGGGGGGAAAGGGATTGTTAGTGATGGAGACTGAGAATCCCATTGCTAGCATTATACCCAACCAGGTAGACCTCCTCGCGGTTCCCCCTGGAAACTATCATGGTTAATTCCTGATGAATTCATCATGATGGGCTAACTGGCCTGTTTTCATTCTCATCTATCACCCTTCACTGGTGCTCCGCCAGCGTATTCCGTTACCATTCTATTTTCACCCATCAAAAAAAAATAGCAACCAATAAGAAAATATCAGTAATAAACATTTTCACTAATAGATAATAAATATATTAGTAGTATTTTTAATATTTACCCCTGAGAATCAAATAAAAAAAATGTATATTGATTAAAAACCATAGGGATACTTTGTACAAAAGTCGTTTGCGTGAGTACCTCTGTCCCATTCGTGTTTCTACTGTGAAGCAGCTGTGTTTGCATGACTGTGTTTCCGTTTGAAGGGTGGGATATGGCGTGAATTTACAGGGTACAGAGGAATACCACCTCAGTCCTCAGGAATGGCAACGCATGGGGGGTATCATGGGTGGAACAGTATACTCTGTTATGTCCATGGTACTTCTCATGTCTATAGGCGACGGTTACCACTTTCCATCAGGTGGGCCGTCAGCTCGTTTGCCATTTTAAGTTGTATAAAAAAATTCTACCATCTACAGAAGAAGAAAAAAAGGTCTAAATATACTTTCTTTTATTTGCAGGTACTGGGCTGTGACAAACGTTGATTATATCCATATGCGCAATGAGAAGCGAATCTTTACGATGATTGTGCTGGTCTGGGGAGCGGCGCTTGTAGTCTCGTTAGCCCCACAACTGGGCTGGAAGGATCCAGACTACCTCGCCAGGATAACGCAACAGCAGAAGTGCCTCGTGAGCCAGGACCTCGCGTACCAAATCTTCGCAACTTGCTCCACATTCTACGTTCCACTGGCTGTTATCCTAATACTGTACTGGAAGATATTCCAAACGGCGAGAAGACGTATTAGACGGCGAAGGGAGCCGCCTCCGCCGCGTCCCACGTCCGCTGACGGAGCGCCCCCTTCAGGGCGTCCAGTGCAATCAGCGAGGGACAGGAGGTTCGTGAAGAAACGGTTCCTCAACCTGAAGAAATGCAATCAACGAACCCGCGCGGAGACTTTAGCTGCCGCACTGTTGCTGACAGAAGGACAAAGCACTTCCACAGTGGATACGCTGGACGACGAGCCTCGTACCACGGCTTTCACCATAAACGAGAAAGTGCCACCGCCAGTTTCTCCAGAGAAGTCTTCCTCGACCGTTACGAATGGATCGAAACCGGAGCGTTCCATCATTCCCGCTCCCACGCAGAGAGAAAAGAAGGAATCTTTAGAAGCAAAGAGAGAGAGGAAGGCAGCGAAGACGCTAGCAATCATCACGGGAGCGTTTGTGTTCTGCTGGCTCCCATTCTTCATTATGGCCCTGGTGATGCCAATTTGCCAAACTTGTGTGATTAGTGATTACCTGGCCAGTTTCTTTCTGTGGCTCGGCTATTTCAATTCGACGCTAAACCCAGTCATCTACACTATATTCAGCCCCGACTTCCGCCAGGCGTTCGCTCGAATACTTTTCGGGACTCACCGGCGCGGGCGGAATAAAAAGTTCTAACGAAAATGTCCCTATTATGTATATAACTGAGTCCAATACAGAGACTCCCAGAGACTATGTTACTTCACTAATTGTATTATATTTCAATGCTTTCCTGTATGTTATACATACTACAGTTTGTAGTGAGTGTAAATACGTTTAGCTGAGATTTGTAAATACTATAAAGATATATATATATAATAGATGATGTTGACAATTGTTTTTTTTACGCGTTATAGTATTATGCAGCCGCGTGGGAGTCGCTCGAGAGTCCAGGGCGACTCCGCCGCCAGCTCTTATGTTGTTTCCGGTGACATTACGAAATAAATATTTAAATTATATCAAAAGACGTTCTTTTATTTACTTATTCTATATATATCAAGAAAAATCAATCCGTTCGTGTACTCACAACACATAAATACATTAGCCCCAAGACTTTATTTCTTATTGCATTCCATAATGTAGTTGGCAAATATTGAAGCAGATCTAACTATAAGCCTTATTCGGTACAGCAATAAGGAGAGAGGACTACCTTTTATGCTTTATAAAAATAGCTAATGAATTTAAAATTATATTTTTTATGCAATTTAAAATGGTAAACAAGCTGATGGTCCACCTAATGGAAAGTAGTAACCGTCGCCTATAGACATGAGCAGTACCATGGACATAACAGAGTATACTGTTTCGCCCATGATACCCCCCATGCGTTCCCATTCCTGAGGACTCAGGTGTAATTCCTCTGTACCCTGTAAATTCACTGCCATATACCACTCTTCAAACCGAAACACAGTCATTCAAACACAACTGCTTCACAGTAGAAACACGAATGGGTATAAGGTACCCAAGTAAACGACTTTTGTACAAAGTCTTTCTCTGGTAAACTGACCAGCAGCCGAAACCACCTGTTATATAAACCTGCTGTGTGGTTTTAGCGTTGAATGAGCCACCCTTTCCTTTCCTGTAGGTGTCATAAAAGGTAATTAAGGCCGGCAGCACACCCACAATGCCTGCGATGTTGTGGGTGATCATGAACGGCGGTAATCACTTACCATCAGGTGAGCCGCATACTCCTTTGACCCGTCTGTTATAAAGAAACCTAATCGTAGAGATATGGGTAACAACATCCCTATTAAAATATCACCGAAGCCTTACTGCAGTTGCCAACACGTCTACGAAGCATGGCGACTATTAGCAATACCCTCCTCATGGTGAAGGTTCAGCAGTGGACAGTTAAGGGCTGGTATAATAATAATAATTTACTACTAAGCTACTATAACATGAATTATTATGTTTGTTTTCTTTACTAATACTGTACTTATCCGTGTACAAAACTTTATTCAACACTCTTCAGTACTTTTTGCGTGAATTTACTGGATACAGAGGAATAACACCTGAGTTCTCAGGAATGGCAACGCATGAGGGGTATCATGGGCGAAACAGTATACTCTGTTATGTCCATGGTACTGCTCATGTCTATAGGCGACGGTTACCACTTTCCATCAGGTGGACCAACAGCTTGTTTGCCATTCTAAGTTGTATAAAGAAAAGAGTAACAAAATTCTATAATTTTCTCCATATATGTAGATACATACATGTCACCCATCTAATAAACGTACCATAAACGTTGCTTAACCTCATTGATCGAGATCAAGCAAATAGACTACATAAACTATGAACACCTAGCTCAACAACTATTATACCAGTATGATCCTAAACATTTCTAAACTCGCTGAAGAATTTCACGAATCAACATACTCGTATTACCTATGTTAATTCATTTAAATTACTCCAGCATATTCCCAACTTTAGGGAAATTCCCGAAGTTTCATATTACAGGCTGATATTAACATACCTACTTCGTATAATATCGGCCTGTATAATGCGAATATGTTCGCAAAAATTTATACAAGTTAAGCTATTTACATAATTATTATATTAATTCTGTTTATAATTGATTGAGTTGTCAAAGAGTTAAATAATTAAGAAGTATAAGGAACCTACCCAGAGGAGACTTTGTACAAAAGTCGATTGCTTGAGTACCTCTGTCCCATTCGTGTTTCTACGGTGAAGCAGCTGTGTTTGCATGGCTGTGTTTCCGTTTGAAGGGTGGGATATGGCGTGAATTTACAGGGTACAGAGGAATACCACCTCAGTCCTCAGGAATGGCAACGCATGGGGGGTATCATGGGTGGAACAGTATACTCTGTTATGTCCATGGTACTGCTCATGTCTATAAGCGACGGTTACCAGTTTCCATCAGGTGGGCCGTCAGCTTGTTTGCCATTCTAAGTTGTATAAAAAAAAACTTAGATATATATTGATGAATATGAAAAAGAATCTGTGCAACCATTTAGAAGCATCAACACAATAAAATAAATGAATATTTATAGTATTTATTTTTCTTAGTATTCAGAGATTTTTTTACAATTCATTTAATAACCGATAGGGTTCACTCCCGTGTTTATTTCACATAAATTTTGATATTATCAAAAGTTACTTTTTCTTTTCTGTGCAAAATTTTGTATCTAGCAAAAAGCGCCATACATCCCCTGAAAAAAACATCTAGATGAAATCCAAACAACTGTCGGAAACAACAAACATAGTAATTTCATTAAATTCCCATTATGCACATCGTCTTAAAAAGGAACACAGGTTATTAAAAAAAAAATTATTTAATAGCCAGCTTTAAAAAAAGTCAGTTCTCAATTCGTCTTATCTTCGCTAAATCTGAAATAAATTTATGACTCTTATTTTTAATCGAATGGGATTACGTTAATCCTATATCAATTATGCCAAGATTGATGACTGTTTTTTATGTAACAATTTTCAATTTCCGTTTTTTATTGTAAGAATTGTGTGTGTGTGTGTGTGTGTATGTGTGTGTGTTTGTGTGTGTGTAGGTTTATTATTATTTATATACTTTTATTATTTACATATATAGGTGGTAGTAGTAGGTACAATACTAATTCTAAACTTGATGTAATCATACAATATAAAAATTCATAGCTTATACACAACCTTGACAAAATGATAACGAGTCAATAACCGTAATTATTGTTTTCGTTTTATTTATGTAATTTTCTATACGCAATATACACATATAGGTGCTTATTGTAACGTCATGTTCATGTAAAAAGTTATGACCTATATCTGGTTAGTTGATTGGAATTATTTTGTTTAATTCCGCTACCGTAAGTATGTGTGCGACTGCCAACATTTAAAAATTTATTACTATTAGTGAAAGTTCAATGACCTTTCATTTACAAATTTCTCGATAAGCAATGATAAAATTTCTAGATATGGACTTACGCAAAATAGCCTACTTCAGTAAAATGAATGACCGATATTTTTTTTTGGTAAATTGTGTTTTTTGGAAATTATATTTAAATCTGTATATATATATATATATATATATATATATATATATATATATATATATATATATATATCTATATATATATATATATATATATATATATATATATATATATATATATATATAATTGCTAGCTTCAATTTATTGACCCTTTTTTTGAATTATTTGAATATTAATAATGATTAACAATCCCCCCCCCCGTAATTAGGTTTAGGTGATGTTTTAAGAGAGACGGTACTGCCTACAAATATCGCTCGACTATTAAGTTCCCTTAAACGCCCACGGAAAAGGAAGGGGTGACCCTTTCTATGCCAGGACCACACGGCAATACATTAAAATACTTACAGTTATATTAAAATACATATTTGTAACAAAGTATTCTATTTCAATATGTATTCTAAAAAAAACGTCCCCGTCAATGTAAGTCGAAACTCAGTCAATATGACCAAATGACACGCTTCGGGGCCAAATAATAAAACAAGTTTGTCAATAATCCTTACCTCCATTATGAAAGAATGGGCGTGCGTTTTATACATTTTTTCTCTATGTACCGACAGCTTTAGAAAATGAACGGAAGCGACACGTTGTAAAGATTTAGCGATTACTTAAGCGGAAGTTTTCTCTTTAAAGAAAATGTTAAACAAAATATGGTTATTTTTGTTTGTACGACAAAAATACAATGAGAAAAGAACTTTACAAAAACAATAGAGAATAGAAGAGGCAAAAAGCTGCGCCACCTTATATGGCATGACGACTTTTTTAAGAGCATAAAAAAATAGAGGACAAAATAAGAAATTAAATTAAATTACTCGCCGATTAAAAAATTTTACCTCAAGTTATCTCTAATCACAAAATTATCAACAAAAACCACAAGTCTCGATTCTAGCGACATCTGGTAGGTCGTGTCTAATTTTGTTTAATGACCAACCACCTTAATACAACCTACTTGCTGTAGGGGGAAAAAGGATTGTTTAGTTATGAAATTTAACAGCCCCAATTTGCTAGCAATACACCCTATCAGGTCGACCTCCATGCGGTTCTCCCTAGAAACCATAGGGGTAATCTTTGTTCAATTGGTCACTATGGGCCAATTCACCTGCCTTCATACTCATCTGTCACCCTTCACTGGTACCCCGCCAGCGTATACCGATAGCACAGGCGGGGCTACTATTCCATATTCACTCATTAAAAAAAAACCTACTCGCTGTAGCTTATACAATATATTCTCGTCCGAAGAGCCCATCTGTTGTCACTACCGTCGACGAATGGGGAAAAAAATAAATTGTGGCGGCAACTCGGCCCCTCGTAGTCCTGCGTAATAACGTGTGACAACTGATTTTACTGTCCCAACTTTGTTCGATTTTTATCCTTGTTGACGTCAAATTATGTTAACCGGCATGACGTGAAAAGGAAAAATTATCAGTAATAGGGGAAGGTGGTCCCCATTATTATCAACGTACCCTATCAGCTCGATCTGCACGTGGCCGTCTCTGAAAAATATCGAAATTAATTCCTGGTGAATTCGTCACGTTGATTGAAATGTCCAAAAGAATCTATTAGACTCGATAACGCCAGTAACTCCATGAGATAATAATAGTAATAATATACTTTTTTTTTTAAATAAATTTCATTACAAGGATTTTTTATGGGGGGAAAGGGATTGTTAGTAATGGGGTCTAAATGCCCCATTGCTAGTAATATACAATATCAGGTCAACCTCCACGTGGTTCCCACTAGAAACCATCGTGGCTAATTCTAGTTTAATTCATCACGATGGGCTAACTGACCTGCTTTCATCGTCACCTATCATCCCTCACTGGTGCCCCACCAGCGTATACGGTTAGCGTAGGCGGAGTTACCATTCCATTAACATCCATTAAAAAAATAAATAAACAAAAGCAATTTTTATAGACATTTTTTATGATTCTACCGCCCATTTAGAATGCAATTTCAGCTGAGAAGAACGACCTAGAAACTCAACTGTTGCTGTTTTTAACAAAGTTAGAATAAAACAGAGACAAGCACTTTTTTTTCTCATGTGAACGCTGAACGTAGCAACTCTATTGATAGATTCGTACTTTCGTCTAGGTAATCCAATTTCAGTATAAAATATTTGCATATTTTCTGAAACAACTTTAAAACTATATATTTTAAAATAAAATTATATATATATATAATTTTTTTTTCAAATTTCTCACAATAATTCTTTTTATATATGTCACACGATATAATTTGCGAAACTGTATTTTTAAATAATACGTCAAGATACATTGTATCCGTATGTATATAGAATACTAATAAAAAAAAACGAGTCAGCTAATTTGGCAAATAGCTGACAAAAAGTTGGCCCGTTTTGAAAGCTCGATGCTCTATCTATATAATCTAAGAGTTTAGCATACAGTCCTTTACACACAGAAGATAGATGATCTAAACTGAAGACTAAGAATGAGTCGCGGATAAAAATTGAGACAAATGATTTGAATTTCAAACGCGACGCGTGAAGAATGGATTTTATACTTTTTTTTTATGCAACTTAGAATGGCAAACAAGCTGACGACCTCCCATGCATTGCCATTCTAAGAATATTCCAGAACTAAGGTATCATTCCTCTGTACCCTGTAAATACACTGCCATATTCCACCCTTCAAACCGAAACATAGCCATGCAAACACACTGCTTCATGGTAGAAACACGAATGGGACAGAGGTTTACCAGAGGGAGACTTTGTACAAAAGTCGATTGCTTGGGTACCTCTGTCCCATTCGTGTTTCCACCGTGAAGCAATTGTGTTTGCATAGCTGTGTTTCGGTTTAAAGGGTGGGATATGGCGTGAATTTACTGGGTACAGAGGAGTAACACCTGAGTCCTCAGGAATAGCAACGCATGGGGGTATCATGGGCGTAACAGTATACTCTATTATGTCCATGGTACTTGGTCATGTCTATAGGTGACGGTTACCACTTTCCATCAGGTGGGTCGTCAGCTTGTTTGCCATTCTAAGTAGTATAAAAAAAAGGTATCCAAGCAAACGACTTTTGTACAGAATCCCCCTCTGGTAGCTGTCGATGTACTTCAAATACATTACAAGCTAATTACTCATTGTATCGCCTACGAGTATGACGTATAATTAACTACTCGCTTGCGACTTGTATATAATGACGCGTTGTCTAATACAAGCATTCATTATCATAACATCAAATAGCATGTGATATATATATATTTAGTTTATCATATAACATATCTGCATTGTTGAACAAACTAAATAATTACTTACATTCTACTAACAAATCGGAACACGAAAGTACATACATATTTTAGTAAAATTATTATTTTTCTTTTTTTTTTATACTACTTATAATAGCAAACAAGCTGACAGCCCACCTGATAGAAAGTGGTAACCGTTGCCTATAGACATTAGCAGTACCATGGACATAACATAGTTTATTTTTTCACACTTGTTTGCCATTCTAAATTTAAAAAAAATTAATATAATATTTTAACAACTATTAAATATGATTTTGATATTTTTATAATATTTCTATATCTATTTGCAATTCTGTAATAAATTACAAGTAATTTCCAATTATTAGTATTATTATGTAATCATAAATAAAAATGTATATATATTTTTGATTAAACAAATAAATATAAAAATTATAACTATATTAATTTATTTCGCAAAATTAAAGAGCTAGATAATTTAAACGTGACAAATTTGATATCTAACTAACTAAATATGTATATCAGCAAATACTATCAATTGCAAATTAAATTACCAATCATAAATATATTTTGCTCCACAAAAAACTTTCAATTATAAGCAAGCATGCACACACACACACACACGCACGCACGTATCCACGCACATACACACGCGCACAGGAACGTACGCACGTACGTATGCTTGCATATACGCAGTTATATTATAGGTACCATGGTCGGCACAATATACATAGTTTATCACATTCGTGGTGTTGCATGTACTCGTATATATTTATAGAAAACAGTCACCACTCTCCATGGTTTCGTACCCACAAAATCCTTGTTAATCTCGTCTTAATTACCTAAGGATTACATTTCATCTTTGCCAAAATGAAAGGGCCCCTCGTACGCATCTTTGAAATCTCTTAATGACTACAACACAGTTTGGTACAGTCGCTAACATAATCTTTGTTATAGTTTTCTCTGCAACTTCATTCGTGAAATCGAATTATTGAGTGACTAGAAATAAAGATAGACTGCATCTCTATGCATCTTTCATAAGCAATGCGCACGTGACACCCCTAGTGTAGCAGGCATCCATAGGCTAGAGTGACCGTTTACCATCAAACGTATGTATATACATATATATATATATATATATATATATATATATATATATATATATATATATATATATATATATATATATATATATATATATATATATATATATATTCATATATTTGCGGAGCAAAATATATACTTTATACCTTACAAAAAGGTGGCAAACAAGTATTTTTCTGTTCAAATGTAAAAATTTGAGAAATTGTTCATTGATTGAAAAATACGATTCTGCTCCTATGCACACAAAATTTCATAAAAACAAACTAAAGTTCCAACGAGAATTTTATATATTGATATATAAACCGATATAAATAATTCTAATAATATGAAAACATAAAAAAATAAAATACAAACAATATTTTATTATTTTCAGCCTGTACCATGGAAGTCTTTTTTTTATGCAACTTAAAATGGCAAACAAGCTGACGGTCTGCTTGATGGAAAGTGATAACCGTCGTCTATAGACATTAGCATTAACATAATAAAGATGAACATACTGTTTCGCCCATACGTTGCCATTCCTAAGGACTCAGGTGTTATACCTCTGCACCCTGCAAACATATCCCACCATTCAAACTGAAACAGAGTCATGCAAACACAACTGCTTCAAGGTTGAAACAAGAATAGGACAGAGGTACCCAAGTAAACGACTTTTGTACAAAGTCTCCTTCTGGTAAAAGTCACAGTATATTTTGTAATGTCCATGGTTATGTTCCATCAGGTGGGCCATCACCATGTTTGCTATTGTTTGTTATTTCAGTTAAAATAACATGTATCATTAACATTTATCTTGTAACATTAAAGTGGCTCTCAATTAGACAGCTTCATGAGACACATGTCCTAGCGGTCCTATATAATGTCCTTAATGATCCCAATTCTCCTTCCTACCTTCGTTCTCGGTTCCAATTGTTACCTCCTCCTTTCAGACCTAGACGTCTTTGTCTGAACCAGTCCAGGGTACTGAAGCTTCCCGGCTGTAAAACCCATTTTATGGGTAATTCATTTGCATATCGTGCTGTATAGCTGTGGAATAAACTTCCCGTGAGTATTCAAAATAGCCCGTCTAGCTGTTCCTTCAAAAAAGATTAAAATCATTCTATCTTTCCAATTTAATTTAAATATAAAAAAAATATTAGAGGACTGTCATCATTGTGTTCTCTTGTATTTGATATTTATATGTTGTATTTAATGTATGTATATATATGTATATGTGTGTGTATGTATTTATGTGTATATATGTATGCATATGTGTATATATAATGATTTATAATTTATGTAAATATTAATTTTTTTTTTCTGTTTTTAATTCCCACTCACCACTTCCTATGCCACTGTTAGGTTGACTGGAAGAAATCTCTTTTAGAGATAAGTTCGCCTTTGCGTTCGCAAAAAATGTTTATATGTCTTAACATGTAAAAATATTTTTACATATACATATAAATATTTTTACATGTTAAGACATATAAACATTTTTTGCAACCCCCTACCCTCCGCAGTTCCAAACCTGTATGTATTTTATTATACAAAATTATATAATATTTATATAATTTTATTTTACAAATATCAAATCCGTACAATTTGTTATTTTTTAGCCTACCTACAATTAGTCCTTTAATGAACATTTTCTTAATAAAAATATCTTTTAGCACGTTATTTATTTACAGTTTGGCTACCTTCCAATTCCTCCTTGTAGAGGCTTAGCGACCCCACAGAGGAACGTGACCTATACTATGAAAAACACTAGTTTAATGAATCAAGTTATATATTTTCTTAAGTATAAATAATTAAATAGTTATTTTTCAATAAGAGAACTGTACGTAGGTCAAATTTTCATTGATGGTATAATAACATATTTTCACAGCGACCTCTTACAGTCGCTCAAAAAAATTACCGCCTTGGAAATCTTGCAAGCCTACCATTTTTTTGTTACGTCTGACGCGGACGCCCTCACATCGAGCATTTAAGCGTAAAAGCATCTGTTACACTGGACGTTTTACATATACATGTTTTTTTTTGTTATCGTCACATGTTTTATACCTTTTTTAGTATTTGACCCCCGACATTAGCACTCGAGAACCCCTACTGAATCTATTGTATTTACATGATTCGATTAAGCGATTCTAATATAAGTTATGTTAAAAAAAAAAACATTGACTTGAATGGTGATAAAACCATTTATTTTAATTTAAGAACTAAATAAACCGATTTTAATAAAAAATAATAGGACCAATTTGAAAATTCATATTTTGAGATAAGAATTTTTTTTTCAAAATTGGTTTTTAAATGACAAAGTTATGAGGTAGTAAACATAAAATATACCACTAAGGATAAAGACAGATATGAGTTTAGTTGCTAATTTCTAACTTTTTTGATTAAATCTTAATAACAATCATAAATATTTGTTATTTTTATATATTATACTAGCTATATACCGTAGCTATATACACGAGAATTAGTACATAAAGTATTATATGTGCTAAGTATATAGGATATAACTTACTCGTGTATTTAATTTCATTCAAATCCATTCATTAATCTTTGCATGAAAGGAATAACAAACATCCATTCATCCTTACGAACTTTTGCATTTATAACATTAAAAGGATAGGATTAAGTACATATTATATTACTTAATTGGATTCTCACTCACGTCACAAAATATAAGACAAAGTAATCCAGAGAAAGCTTAATTAAAACTACACAATTTTCCAAGATTAAATCCCAGTATGTTAGCTGAGAAGGAGCAGGTGATATTAATTAAATTTGAAATACACTGAAATCAATGTAGAATTTCTGATCTTCTCACAAGTGATAGTAAACTTCCTTACTAATATTATAAATGTGGAAGTGAGTTTGTTCGGTACGTATTAGCGCCTTAACAACTCGACCAATCATTATAAAATTTAGTATACATATACTGTATAAGATGAAGAAGAACGGACTACTTTTTTTGGACGAAGTCGCAAGTAAAAGTAAATATTACAAAAAAAACTATAATATACTAAATAGCACCATTCTTTTCTTTATTCCACTAAGGTGGTAAATGCATACGACCCACCTGATGGTAGGAAGCAGCCTCTAAACGCCTTCAATACCAGAGGCATTGCGCGCAAGCTGGTATCTTGGTGTTCCCGCCAATAACTGACAGGAATATTACGTGTAGGGCCGGATTCAATACAGCTTATATCGAATAATTAAAAATATTATATTATATATATATATATATATATATATATATATATATATATATATATATATATATATATATATATATATATATATATATATATATATATATATATATATATATATATATATATATATATATCGTAATTCTTTATCTAAAATATTTAAATTGATTTTGCGCTAATAAAACTTATCGTTTCAGAACGCTTAAAAGTGACTGTCTGAGTGGTGACAATTTCACGTTGGCGTTGTAATTAAAAAATAATAAATAAAGTTTTTTTTTTTTTCATAATGTATGTAAATATGTATATAATGATTTCCATAAGTTTCCTTTCTTTCTTTCTATATAATCCTTCCCTACCCCTGTCCTTAGCTGAATTCACCCTGTATTTCTCTCCTAAATATGACCATAGCTTTAATTATACAACTAATGTATTCATGTATGTATATTTATATAATCATAATGTGCAGTAGTTCTCCATTGTATGTGTTGTAATTTTTTTTCACCGCATAATAAAATTTCTGTTTAGCCAAAGGTTGACTGGCAGAGAATGCTATATAGTATTAAGTCCTTTGTACCAGACATTTTTTTGTAATGTGGTCAATAAAGAATAAATAAATAAATAAAAGATACAATACAATAAATCGATTTTTATTAATCACTATCGCTCCAAATAAATCCCATACATCATTTTTTTTTTAATATATTCCATGTACAGACATTGTCCAGTTATAATTTCATTACATTAATAAGATTTCAATTGAACAAGTGAAAATAGCTTGGAACTTGGAAACTCTTAGGATCCCTCATCAATTTATTCCCACTTTGTACGTAGACATATTAAGACTAGTGGGTTAACTGAGTCGAGACCCACGTTGGGCGTCAGTTATATCTTTAGTGACAGAAATCTGTCTTGTCGCTGCGTGTTTAACATCTAGTAAAAAAATTTTTGCATTGTAACATATGAATGAATGAATTTTATTGCAAAAAATGTCGTACAATAAGATCATATGGTAATATTACAATGATTTCACACATTTGGTCATTACTGACGTGCAACAGTTGATCATGGCTGGAAAGAAGCCATATAGTATATTTAAAAAAAGAAAAAGTATTATTTGAATTTTTGCATACGATTCTTGTATCTCTTCACGAAATGAATATAAAAAAAACACTAGTGGAACTATAAAAATGGTATCATTTTGGAGTACGTCGTCTAACAATCATTACAAAAGTTATGACAAAATAATTGTTTAATATGTAATTATGTAAATGCTTATGTAAAATTTTTAAACGTTAATTGTAATACAGAAAAATCAATCTCATTTTTATTTTATTCTAATTTTACATCTGGAATCAACAGCTTATATCTAGAATAATTAAAAATATTATATTATATATATATATATATATATATATATATATATATATATATATATATATATATATATATAGTGCTCTGTTAGTGGGCGGTCTTTACCCAAGGGAAACCTAATCATCGATGTCGAAGAAGAGCTACTAAAATCTGTTAATCCTATATACGAATAAACACATCTATGACGAGCATTTTTTTGATTCGAAAAAAAAAAGCATCAGCTTCAACGTTCCAACTTAAATATGGGATATAAGCGGTTACATACTTTAGTCACTTCGAAAAACTTTGGCAGAAAGCATATGTTGTTGTACATCTTTAAACAAAATAATTTATATTAATATAATCTTTATGAGCAATAAAGTATTAACAAATAAATCATTTCAGCGGATATTAATCACATCACTCAATCAATCACGGATATATATATACCGTTTGTGTGTATACAAATAATAATACATAAATATATGAATATCGCTACGTAAACTCACAACCTTCATAATAGCCTCAGGCAGACTACAAATCTTCACTTATTACGGTTCCGACATACTTTCCTTCCGCACCATTAGGTGGAATACTTCGATTAATGTGCCTATGTAGTTTTTCTGAGTAAATAAATATATTAAGGATAACGCCTCATCAGCGTTAATGGTCCGTTCGTATGTATGCCGTGCTTGTTAACTCTAAGTATGAGTATACCCGTATAAATAAATACCAATAAAACAAGCTCTACTTAGATTGTCACTAGATGGCGGTTTATGATAAAAATAAAAAAATTACATATGTAAAAGAATTTTCAAGTAAACGTTATTATAAACATTTTTAAATAGTCATTTTTTGGGGGGAAAGGGATTGTTAGTAATGGAGACTGAGAATCCCATTGCTAGCAATATACCCAACCAGATAGACCTCCTCGCGGTTCTCCCTGGAAACTATCATGGATAATTCCTGATGAATTCATCATGACGGGCTAACTGGCCTGTTTTCATTCTCATCTATCACCCTTCACTGGTACTCCGCCAGCGTATCCCGTTAGCGCAGGCGGGGTTACCATACCATTTTCACCCATCAAAAAAAATAGTCATTTTTTATGAATCTACCACCCAGTTTCAGAAAGCAAAAAACTCAGCCCTTGCTTTCTTTTCAAACAAAAGTTGAGTTAACAACAAAAAAATGTGAATGAACAAAATGATTATCACAAACTTCATGTTGATAAAAAAAAACTACAACCAATCACAGTATTCTTGAACAGACCAGTTCTTACTAGAAGAACACAGCGATGGCTGGCTCATCCGTCATAACCGTTCACGAGTATGACGGAATAGCCAGCCTTTGTTGTGTTCAACCATATTATAAGCAACCTATCTACCCTCCCACCATACCACATTCATCATCAATTTTAAGATCTTCAATAACAACGATATTACTGTAGGAGTTAAGTAAACCCTACCAATTCAAAATGCAGCAACTAAGCAACTCTACCTCCATTAAATTATACGGTACAGAGGCAAAACATCAACGTATCATGGGCGTCACAGTGTCTGTAATGTCCATGGCCGTATTATCCTTTTATCTGTGCCATGTCTATGTTTATGTCAGTTTATGTCTATAGGCGACGGTTATGACTTTCCATCAGCTGGGCCATCAGTTTGTTTACTGTTACTGGTTAGTTGATTACAATTATTTTGTTTAATTCCGCTAACATCAGAATGCATTCGACTGACAACACACGAAGATTGACTACTATTATTATTGCCAAAAGTTCTACATTAGCCATTATATTATCCATCATTCCGACCGCTATTCAGTCCACACATGTTTTGCTTAGACTAAATAACAATAATAATAGTAATCAATCTTCGAGTGTTGTCAGTCGAATGCATTCTGATGTTAGCGGAATTAAACAAAATAATTGTAATCAATTACAACACATACTAATGGTAGCGGAATTAAACAAAATAATTCTAATCGACTAACCAATCATATGGATTTCCACAGAATAACACCTACTTTAATAAAATGTTTACCATTAATTCATTTATTTGGAAAACTCTCAGAATTGAAACCAATAAAATGAATCCATACGAACTGTACAGAGAATTAATGAAAATAGAAATGAGTAATGTACACATGTATTATTTAGACTGTTTAATAAACTAAGCCAACTCCCACACGTATGTATGTCAAACTTATTGCCCTAAACATAAAACATACAAAGTCGACCCCCGGCTCCAGTCGCTTATTGCCTCGTAAAAGTAGAACGTAAACACAAGCTGATCTATAAAATTAATAGTTGTTAGGTATACTTTACTACGACAGTAGGTTTATGTCTTTTTTTTTTATATATTAGGGACTATTGAGTTTGATTTATTTATTTATTTACTCTTCAGTACAAGATGTGTGTACAAAGCAGACGTAATGCTAAAAGCATTCTTTATTATTCAACTTTAAGAAAGTGTTTTTTTTTAAAGGATAATAATGATATGGTAACCCCACCCACGCTATCGGTATACACCGGCGGGGCACCAGTGAAGGATGATAGGTGAGGATGAAGTAGGTCAGTTAGCCCATCGTGACGAATTCAACAAGAATTGTTCACGATGGTTTCAGGGGAACCACATGGAGGTCGACCTAATAAGGCATATTGCTAGCAATGGGGCTGTCAAACTCCATTGCTAACAGTCCCTTTTCCCCCTTAAGAAAATGTTAGAATGATCAAATGCAATACTAGTATTAATTGATATATGTACATACATACTAAAATTTACATAGATATACAAACAAATATATGTAAATAACAAATAATATCATCATATCAGCCTTTAACTGTCCACTGCTGAACATAAGCCCCCCTTAGGGGGTTTTTCACGTAGTTGCCACGCTCGACAGGCGGATTGGCAGTTAGGCTTTAGAGATGTTTTAAGTGGAATGCTGCTGCCCATCTCTCGTCCTACCTTAGTTGACTCTTGCGACACTCGCGGGAAGGAAGGGGTCGCCTATTCAATGCTAGGATTACATGAGAAAAATAACAAATATATTTACAAATATATAATATATACTATGTTACATACTAAGATAAGAATAGTAAATAATACTTACTGCTCAGATAAAGTATAAAAGTGAGCATAAGCTTTTTATTTAATGATAAAACACGGGAGGAAGGGATTGTTAGTAGTGGGGACAAGCGTCCCAATTGCTAACAATATACCCTATAAGATCGGCCTTTACGAGGTCCCTCCTGGTTAATACCTCCTGGTTAATGGCCTGCTTTATCTTCATCTATCATCCTTCACCGGTACTCCATCAGTAAATTGCAGGATGAATTGATACAATGAGGATTATTCATCATTTCAGCCATTATTCGTTCACAGCTGGACACAAGCACTCGCATACCCGCTAGGAATAGCGAAGCCGCCAGGGACCGGGGGCCGTTTCTTTACAGTGTTTACCTGTGGTGATAGATGAGAATAAAAACAGGCCAGTTAGCCCATCATGATGAATTCATCAGGAATTAACCATGATAGTTTCCAGGGAGAACCGCGAGGAGGTCGACCTGGTTGGGTATATTGCTAGCAATGGGATTCTCAGTCTTCATTACTAACAATCCCTTTCCCCCCATGATGTGGGTTATTAGTGATGTATAATTCAACTGATTAACAATTGATAAGAAACTGACTTGCAACTAACTTAAAACTAACAATACTTATATTATTATACTATTAGCTTATGTACTAAATACAAACAAAGGAAATTAAGATAGATATAGTGGGGCGACACATTAACCCAGCACGTACACTGCTAAATTAGCAATTATTAAACTTCTTAGTAAACAAACTACGAGTATTACTTCTGAACTCTATGTATGACTCTATGTATAATACCAATAGCGCGGGGGGAAAGGGATTGTGGTTCCCCCTGGAAACCATCATGAACAATTCTTGTTGAATTCATCACGATGGGCTAACTGACCTGCTTCATCCTCTTCTATCATCCTTCACTGGTGCCCCACCGGTGTATACCGATAGCGCGGGTGGGGTTACTATTCCATTATCATCCATTAAAAAAATACCAATAGCGCGGGGGAAAGGGATTGTTAGTAATGGAGACTAAAAATCCCACTGCTAGCAATATACCCAATCAGGTCGACCTCCTCGCGGTTCCCCCTGGAAACTATCATGGTTAATTCCTGATGAATTCATCATGATGGGCTAACTGACCTGTTTTCATTCTCATCAATCACCCTTCACTGGTGCTCCGCCAGCGTATCCCGTCAGCGCAGGCGGAGTTACCATTCCATTTTTACCCATCAAAACAAAATACCAATAGCGCGGGGAAAAGGCATTGTTAGTCCGCATTGCTATCGATATACTCTATTAGATCAACCTCCACGCGGTTCCCCCAGGAACTATTACGAGTAATTTATCGTTGAATTCGTCACGATGGGCTAGCTGACCTGCCTTTTCATCCTCACCTATCACCTCTCACTGTTACCCCGCCAGTGTATACCGATAGCGCAGGTGAGGTTACCATGCAATTTTCACCCACAAAAAAAATACCAATAGCGCGGAGGGAAAGGCATTGTTAGTAATGTGGTCTAATAGCCACATTGCTAGCAATATACTCTCTTAGGTCGACCTCTACGCGGTTCCTCCTGGAAACCATCATGGTTAATTCTTGTCGAGTTCATTATGGTAGGCTAACTGACCTGCATTCATTCTCACCTATCATCTTCCACTAGTGCCTCGTCGGTGTATACCGATAGCGCGGGCGAAGTAACCATTCCATTTTCACCCATTAAAAAAATACCAATAGCGCAGACTAGGCTACCAATAAATTTTCATTCCATTAAAAAAAGCGATGAAGCTCTTTATCCTATAATATAGGATTTCCGGGGTTACAGAACCTTGAACACATCAAATTTCGCATAAAACGCATACACCCTTATTCATAAAAACGTCAAATCTATCATAAACCTATTTTAGTTGAAATTGTTTCATCTCCTTCTTTCGTATTCAATTCCCGATTTAAAAGAAAGTGACAAAACTATATAATAATTAATGTACATTTATAGAAGGTTATAGTTTTTTTATGAGTCCCTTATTCATATTATTCCTTATTTAGATTAGGTTATATAAAGTTATTCCTTAGTCAGGTATTGGTTAGTGAATCGCCATAGAGCAACTAATCGTTGAAAATAGAACATCCTCTTTTAGATGAACACATTCATAGACTATACTATCTCGTACTATTATAAAAAAAAAAGAAAACTTCATATTACACAAGTGCATTTTTTGCCAAGTTACCAGCACCTAAAGTTTTGTCCTAGATAAATGATAGTTATATTGAATTGCTTCCGTAATTATTTAAAATTATATATTTAAAACGATTTTATATATTTATGAATGAATGAATCAAAACATTTTATTGTTCCCCTCAAAGAATCCTAATATCCTTATTGCATCAAAAGTCAGCCAAGTGATTACAAAGTAAATTAATCTCAATTTGATTGCATCAAAACTCAGCCAACTGATTATAAAGTAGATTAATCTAAATTTGATTGCATCAAAACTTAGCCAACTGATTATAAAGTAAATTAATATCAATTCGATTCCATCAAAACTCAGACAACTCATTATAAAGTGAATTAATCTCAATTAAATTGTAAATTCTCAAATAATTAACGTCGATTCGATTGCGTCAAAAGTCAGCCAACTGATTATAAATTGTTTGTTTACTAAATTTATTTCTGATCAATGGGCTGACTTTGACAATAACGAATTATATTAACTTGTGATATATCACAGGCGCAAACCACAACATAAACCATGCTATTAGCCCGTCACGTCTACTGAACCCATAAATCACGGGTCAACAGGTGCGAGATGTCTTGAGTATAAGTGCTTATATCTATATATAATATTACCACAGTAAAAAGGAATCTTGTGGCATCACTATGCATTATTATCTTGTTGATTCTAGTATAAACTATTTTTAAAACTTACGTTTATTTTTTTATATATTTAAATATAACTAAATAACTAGATAGATAGATACTCTTTATTGTTTCCTCCAAGAGATTACAACAGTAAACTTATTTTATATATAAACAATTACAAGAAATAATCACAATGATAAAACAATGGGCGACCTTATCACTAAGAGCGATCTCTTCTAGGCAACCTTTGAATGGAGAGGAGTAATTATAAATAGTTTGATTGGAGGCACGCCGAAGATCCTATTATTTTTAAATATGGAGATGTAGATATTATATAAGAGTCATCAGCTTTGGTATCTCCGTCCCACAACTGTTTCTACCGTAAAGCAACATTGCTTACAAGACCATGTTTCAGTTTAAGGAGTGGGCTATGACATTGAAATCATAATTTACGAAGGAATGACCCATACATAGTCTTTAAGTAAACAGTCAATTTAATTGTCATTTTAAGTGCATTAAAAAAATCATTTCTGTTGCTATGATGACCTCAATTGCATTACTGAGAGTCAGTGGATGCAGGTGGCTCAGAATCGTTCCTTATGGCAGTCTATGGGGGAGGCCTATGTCGAGGAGTGGATAGATACGGGCTGAGACGATGATGATGGTATAGTAAGGAATAAAAATTTTATATAAGGATTGGCTTTAGTCTTTCCACACACACCATGCATACATACAAACACATAAATTACTGAACGCAATATCTCTCAATAGCTGACACAAACAACTTTATTGCTTACAATTAGACACGAATTCCCAAATCGTCCGGGACTCAAATTGTTATAAATAATAGAAGTGTCTCACCCTACTAATTCCTATACAAACATACAAATATATTTGTCTTTAACCGTTTTCTTTGGTGGATTTAATTAATCTAGCGTCTAACGGACGGTATATAAGGTCGAACCCTTTTATATTGCAAGAAAGGTGATGTCTAGAGAGACATAGCAAGGTTCTAGAGCAAATTAATTCAGTTTAAAGCTATATTCACTTGAAAGATTTAATTATACCTTTAATATATGACTAGTTTGAAGAAATCTAATTAAAATATATATGTTTCTTGTTATTATTTCAGGCATTAACTGTCCACTGTTGAACATAAGCCTTCCCCATAAGGGGATTTCGCTAGTAGTGGCCATGCTTGGGGTGGCATATTCTATGTTGGGACCATAAAATAACCCCACCCCGCCACCCCTTCCTTTCTCTAGGTAAAACCTCGCCAAGCCACCCCTTCCTTTCCAGTGGGTGTCATAAGAAGCGACTAAAGGAGAGCGAGGGACGGGCAGCAGCGTCCCTCTTAAAACATCTGTAAAAAACTAACTGCGGTTGCCAACCCGCCTGTCAAGCGTGGCAACTACTGGCAAATTTTCCAGGAGTGGACAATAACTTTGTCATTTTATAATATTACATATTATATTATTACATATTTTTTTTTTTTTAATATCTTTCAGATACAGTATAAATATTTTCTAGTTAGTTATTTTTTTATAACATATTAGTAAGATGGCTGTGTAGTCCCGGTATAGAATGGGCCACCCCTATCTTTCTCGTTGGAGTCCTAAGAGATGACTAAGGAAATTTTATGGTCGAGAGCAGCAGTGTCCGTCTTAATATATTACCAAAGCCTAACTGCGGTTATCAACCCGCCTGTCACGCGTGGCAACCACTTGCAACTTAAAAAAAAGGGAGGTCTATGTTCACCAGCAGACAGTTAACAGATATGATGATGATGAAGATTCTAAGATGATTGAAAGACTGGAAGAGCGCACTATTTAGCGATAAAACTGCTTTTTGTTGCCCCTTTATGATGTCTCTATAATTAAATTAATTATTATTTTTTTATGTACGTACTAGCTGTTGCCAGCGACTTTGTCCGCGTTTCCGTCGTTTTTCGTAAAATATGTAGCCTATTTCCTTCCTCACGGTTCCAGTGGTTTTGATATAACAAACATTTCCCTTCACTGCTCTGCTCCTATTGATCGTAGTGTGATGAAAAGTATACTATAACCTGCCCAGGAATATGAAAAATATTTGTACCAAGTTTCGTTAAAATCCGTCGAGTAGTTTTTGTTTCTATAACGAACATACAAACAGACAGACAAAAATTTTACTGATTGCATTTTTGGCATCAGTATCGATCACTAATCACCCCCTGATAGTTATTTTGGAAATATATTTCATGTACAGAATTGACTTCTCTACAGATTTATTATAAGTATAGATTACTAATTTTTAAATATAACCAGTATCATTCATGAAGAATTTATCATTCGTTTATCCAATCACGTGAAAGAAGTCGCGGGTACAAACTATGTAGTTGGTATATAAACACTACCTATTTCGAAAACAAACAGAACTGCAAACGTCACTTCAAATAATGAATCGAATATTGGCTTGTACGGTGACAAATTATACAAGACGGTTCCTCCATCGCTTTCACAACGGGAATATAAACTTTATTACAAATTAGAAGAGCTCATTTTAAAGTGAAGGTGTTCCGGTTTCATAATAAAGCACTTCTGCCTCGCTGCCCACAATAGTAAAAATTTATGTCTGTACGCAGATATAAATGAGAATAGATGACGTAAGTGCCCACCTCACTTTATGTAAAAACTAAGCATGCCATTATTAAACTACTCGCTGTGATACAAAAACTATTTATTTATTGATACCGCCTTTCGCAAGACAACCCCTTTTAAAAATATTTTTTATTTATTTATTTATTCTTTATTGACCATATTACAAAAAATGTCTGGTACAAAAGGCGGACGTAATACTGTAATAGCATTCTCTCCCAGTCAACCTTTGACAAAACAGAAATTTTATTATGCGGTAAAAAATTACAACACTTACAATGGAGAACTACTGCACATTATGATTATATAAATATACATACATGAATACATTAAATAAATATTACATAAATATACAAAAATGTCATATTACAATTCTTTACACGATTTACAAAGTAGACGTGTGTATGTGCGTATGTTACGCGAGATGTTTAAATAGTATTTCTAATTTTATTTTAATGATTATTTTAACACTTAATATACATTATTAAGTATTAAAACAATCATCAATCAACGTAAAAAAGGGTTTCGTATAAACGTAACAATGTTTATATCTTAAAATATGATTTTGATATTTAAACTCAAATATTTTAAATCTACTCATTTAGAACATCAATTACGTCATCATTCAGTGAATTTATTTTGTATTTAAATAAGATTTTTATTTTTGCAACTTTAAGGGTCGGCAACACGCACGTAATACCCCTAGTACTGCAAGCGTCTATAGGCTACGGTAACCGCTTACCATCAGGTGGGCCGTATGCTTGTTCGCCACCTCACTGGTATAAAAAACTTACAATGGCAAACAAGCTGTCAGCCAGCTGGTGGAAACTGGTAACCGTCGCCTATCGACATGAATAGTATCATGGACATAACAGAATATACTGGGTCGCCTATGATACCTTTCATGCATTGCCATTCCAGAGGACTAAAATATGCCTCTGTACCCTATAATTTCATTGTTATATTCTACTCTTCAAATCGAAACACAGCCCTGCAAAAACAACTGCTTCATAGCAGAATCACGAATGGAACAAAGGTATCCAAGCAGACGACTTTTGTACAAAGTCTCCCTCTGGTGACTGGTAAGGTAAAGAATGGTAGTATTATAATTTGTTTCAATAGAACTTGATCCAAGTTAATGAATCAAGTTTTGTTGGAATTATTATAGAAAAGTTAACTAAATAATAAGGATTGTGTCCCAAACAAAACCGATTTCAATTGTGACAAAAATTGAATAACTGAACCGATTTTGATTAAATTTCTATGGGACCAATCTGTATATATATATATCCTTTTAGATTAAATAAGAATTCCCCAAATCGATTTAAAACTGACGGAGTTATAAGCTAAAAAATATAAAAAAAAATATATACGGGTTGGAAACCTTCTTTTTTGAAGTTGGTTTGTAAAATAAGTAACAAATCGAAACATTCAATCAATAAATTTTTCGTGACTACTATTGAATTTCAATAAATTGTCTTTTTTTTTAAAGGATGGTAATGGCATGGTAACCCCGCCTGCGCTAACGGTATACGCTGGCGGGACACCAGTGGGGGATGATAGGTGAGAATGAAAAGACAGGTCAATTAGCCCATCGTGATGAATATACCTGGAATTCAGCACGATGGTTTCCAGGAGGGACCATGGAGAGGTCGACCTAATAGAGCCTGTTACTAGCAATGGGACTGATAGTCCGCATTACTAACAATCCCTTTCCTCCCCCCAGCAAATTGTCTTATAGCCGGATCAGTTATTCATTTGTTAAAATTTGCTTTAAATTACATTGAAATGCTGTACACAGCCTCCGTATGGACCCAGGATAGAATAGGCCACCCCTTCCTTTCCCATGGGTGATGTAAGAGGCGACTAAGGAACGATGAGGAAAAGACAGGAACGTCCCTCTTAAAACATCTCCAAAGCCTCACTACGGTTGCCAATCCGTCCGCAAAGCATAGCAACTACTATCAAACCCCCAAAGAGGAGGCTTATGTTCAGCAATGAACAGTTAAAAGCTGATATGATGATGAAGACTGAATATACAATATATTTCTTCTGACACACACGACTGAAGTCACTATTTTTACAATGTTTCGAAACATTGTAAAAATAGTAACTTCAGTTCATTCCTTTACATTATTATTGTAAAAAAACTATCAAAACTTTACAATAAACAAAATATTAATTAAAAATGGCTCCATAAGGAAAGAACAGGATTAATACGTGGTTTTATTTTATAAAATTTCCCGAAATAATATTATCCACCTAATAACCTGCGGAGATAAATTAACTTTCTTCTCGGGCTATCCAGAAGATTTTGGTCCTTCGATACAAAACAAAATCTTTCTCTTTACGACACTAATTTTATATAGAAATTATTATTTATTAAGTATCTGAGTTAACTCTTTTGCGTCTACTTGAGACCAAAAATTAATACTTACGTCATCTATATAAACCCATATCTATGGTCAGCACACTTTCCTTATACGAGTAACTCGCGCAGAATGCATTCCGTGTGAGTGTATGGAACGATTGTAAAATAACATACACTTAGTTTATAGACACTAAAGCACTCAGCTGCCACGGATTTATTGTAGTGCATTAGGTAATAACAAGTTCCACGAGCCACCGAACTCCACGAGTGATTTTCCTGCGACACTTCGAGAATTGTTTAAAAAAATATTAAAAAATGGCTTTTCGTTCGCTACTTCGTACATGTGGATATCAGAAATAGAAAAACTTATGTTATATTTATTTTATTTGTTTATTATAGATAACTAGATCTATAGACAATCAAGATGACGTATCAAACATATACCAAATTTTTTACCTTTTTTACATTTTTAAACTTTGTACCAAATAACACTCAAATCTGTCCAGCAATTTAATATATGATAGAATAAAAAATCCTTTTAAATTTTAACGTCTATACTAATATAATAAAGCGGAGAAAATTGTTTGTTTGTACGCGCAAATCTCTTAAACTGACGGTCGGATTTGTAAAATTCTTTTTCGTTTGATAACCCATTGCATGAGGAACGTTATCTATGTAGGTTATTCATAATCATGAAATGATCATGGGCAAAGCGACGTAGTACAGCTAGTTTGCAATTTTAGTAAAATACAGCACAGAAATGCAATAAATATAATAATAAGGCTAAAGCTTAAGCTTAAAAGTTTATGATAGCACAATAATTATAAAGAGGAGACTACGTACATATCATACGTTCAACCGTGAAGCAGTTGTGTTTGCATGGCTGTGTTTCGGTTTGAAGGGGGGGATATGGCGTGAATTTACAGGGTACAGAGGAATAACACCTGAGTCCTCAGAAATGGCAACGCATGGGGGTATCATGGGCGAAACAGTATACTCTGTTATGTCCACGGTACTGCTCATGTCTGTAGGCGACGGTTACCATTTTCCATCAGGTGGGCCGTCAGCTTGTTTGCCATTCAAAGTTGTATAAAAAAAGAAAAAAATATATCTAATGCGAACAAAATTATTACGAAACTAACATGAAAACAAATCCTGTCAAATAAAAAATGTGTAGATTCTTGCTCAAATAAAAATTGAAGAGTACACCAATTTCAGCATCTTCCTGCCCTTATCCCAATTATTTGGGGTCAACGTAATATGATTTTGTTCACATTACACAAGACTTTAGCTTTTGATAATAAAAATAAATAGAGGAAATAGGTATATACAAAGAGGCAGATCCGAATACACCTCGAATTACAAAGATCTTTGCGAAGTCTGTGAAACTACATTGATGTGACGAACTTAAAAGAGGCAAATTTGTACGTCAATGTAATTCTTTGAATGAAAAAGTATCCACTTTTCAGGCAGACGTTTCGACGCTTTTGTAATTCTATCTTCTTAATATAATATTACTAGCTGACCCCGTAAACGTTGTTTTACCACTTATTGCGAAATATAAAAATCGCAATTAAAATACAGGGGTTGATCGTAAAACGATGAAAATTTAAAGTTGTATGTATTTTTCAATGCTAAATTATAATAAAATAAAAATAAAAAAAAAAATTATCAAAAAAATAAAAAAAAAATTTTGGGGTGGGTCGCTCTTATCATTGACGGGTATGAAAAATAATTGTTGGCCGATTCTCAGACCTACCCAATATGCACACAAAATTTCATAAATATCGGTAAAGCCGTTTCGGAGGAGTTTGGTAACAAACACCGTGACACGAGAATTTTATATATAAGATTATGAAGAATCTATAAGTATATAGTATACATATTATATAGAATTATAATTAGGTGATGTTTTAATTAATTATTAATTTTATTAATATTATACAAAAAATATATCCACAAAAAACTGTACCTATGTTTAGGCAAATAAAATATACATTGATTGAAGGGTCTTAATAAGAGCAACGGAACTCAAAATAATTAAAAAAAAATATAAAATTTTTTTGTCTGTCTATATCTTTGTTCTAATACCACGCAAAATATTTAAAATTTATCTTAAAAAAAATTAACAATTTCTTTTCATAACTTTCTGTTCAAGAAACTATCTAAAAATTCATTTCAATCGAGAACTCCTCCTTTTTGAAGTCGGTTGATAATAATTAGCAATTGTAATGGAAATAAGTTTCCATCCCTAACTAAGCCACGGTAATACAATGATTAAACGGTACGTAACTACAAGTAACTTTTGAATCGTTCGACTAGACTCAACAGTTTTGTTAAATTCGAGTTTGAACAGTGTATAGCAGATGGCAACAGAAGCAAGCGCTCCCAACTTCGCTTATGTCGTTAAAATTGATCAATTTGGAAGTGTTTACTGATTATCTTTACTGATGATAATTTTGTGTCATAACTCGGAGAGGGAAGGGGATGTAAAGAAAACAGAATTGTAACTTAGTCTGTGCTGGTACCAATGAGAGATAATAGATGAGTATTAAACCAAGTCAATTGACCCATGGTGACTAATTCGACAAGAATCAACCATTATAGGGGAATCGCGTGAAGTTTGTTCTGATAGAGCAATAGTACTGCTAGTCCCCAAAGTACTGCTAGTCCCCCCCCTCCCGTCTTTAGTAATAATACCTTGGCACATCGACGTCTACGCGATTCTCCCAGGAAATCATGGTGGTAAATTCTTGATATATTGATCGAGATGGGTCAACTGTTCTAACTTTGTCCTCACCTATCATCTCTCGCTGGTACTACAGCAGCATAAAGCATATATATATATATGTGCTTTATCTTCATTTGCAGCTTTATATTTCTTCTACAACTCTGGATTTTGTATGACCCATTTAATTTTTTTCAATGTATTAGAGTATGTATTATATCGTGACGATACAATCATGCTGCGCCGTGCCATGCTTATGTAAACATAACAATGTCGACAATGTAAGATCAATAATTTCTATTTTTAGCAACAACTTTGTCTATGTAACCCAGATATATTGGGGGGAAAGGGATTATTAGTAATGGAGACTGAGAATCCCATTGCTAGCAATATACCCAATCAGGTCGACCTCCTCGCGGTTCTCCCTGGAAACTATAATGGTTAATTCCTGATGAATTCATCATGATGGGCTAACTGGCCTGTTTTCATTCTCATCTATCACCCTTCACTGGTACTCCGCCCGCGTATCCCGTTAGCGCAGGCGGGGTTACCATACCATTATCACCCATATAAAAAAAAAAACAGATATATTGATTAAATTGGTAAAAGTAGTCTATATCTTTCTCCATTCCAAGCACTACGTGTATATACCGAACTTCATGATGATTGGTTGAGCCGATAAAGTGCAATAAAAAAACATAAACTCACTTCGAAATTCATAATATAAGTGAGAAAATTGTAAGACGTTTCTATTAATAAATAGTATACCACGTTAAAAATACGAAACAAAAACTATTGACTGAGCAGTTTATGTATAGCTACGCAATGCCCGGATTAACAAAACTTTTGATCAAACTTGTTATTCCAGAGAACAAGGTCGGCAAGACTGATTAGTCTCTATTGTATACAATAAAGCAACAGGAAGTAGGGGGAATATATTATTCAGTAAACTCATTTTAACAGACTGCAATATTATTGATAATAAAGTATCAATTATATATATATATATATATATATATATATATATATATATATATATATATATATATATATATTATCGGACGATCGCAACGCGCCTCATCGAGTTTACTGGTGACCCAAGAGCTGGTAGCTACTTTGCCCAAAAGATAAGTTTGGCAATCCAAAGAGGTAATGCTGCCAGTATCTTGAGTACGCTGCCTCGGTGTGGTGCGTTGGGGGATTACTTATAATTAGTATTAGTATTTAAGGAATTTTATATTAACTTTAATTTATTGTTGTATTGTACATAGCCTCTTAATTAATCGAACACTAAGCAAACTAATATTTGTTGCTTTAAAATATACTAAATAACATTGAAAAGGTAGGTATTTAATAAATTTAAACGAAATAAACTAGTGTAAGGCGTTGACAAAATATTAGTGTATTCTTATTAATTTTATTTAATTTCTTATTAATGTCATTATATTTAAAAATATAGTGAAAGATAAAAAAAAAATGTATCTTTTTATCTTTCACTATATTTTTTTTAACTTAAGAAATGAAGAATTTTTAATAACGTGAACTAAATACAATATAGCAGTAAATACCTGGTCATATCGACATCCACGAGGTCTCCACTGCAAACCGTCTTGGTTATGCAATTTATTGACCTGATATCATCCCACCTATCGGCCCTCTAGCAGTTCTAGCACCCTGCCCGCATAACCAATAACTTATGGGAATTACCGTTCCATTTTCATCCATCAAACAATACCCGCATATTAGTCATCTGTCCTCAATCACAATTCTTTTTCTCATTACTAAATCTCGTTTCGTACATATAAAATCATTTGTTCTAACTGGTCTGTCAGTAGACAGCGAAAACTGCAGTCTAGAAAGCTAAAATTTGGAACATGAATTTATTTCATTACGTGAACATCTCTACTAAGAAAGGATTTTTAGAAAATTTCAATTTAAATGGGTAACACGACGCTAAGAATGCCAAACTCGCGGACAACAATTTGTATTGTATATTTCTCACTTAAAATGTTATTGTTTATTCTATATTAATGTGTGAGTATTGGCGACCGGCCGATGCAAACTCTTTAGACGTTATTATACTTTTTTATATACATTTACTTTTAGAATATTCTTATTATTTGTAATTTCAATTTTATATTTTTTGACACATATTGTTGTTCTGTTCCTTGTTCGCTGTTCAATACATTTATTTCGCTACTAAATTCCGTGTCTACATCATTTCATCACCTCATCACAGTCCACCGCTCCGTAATAGTGAGTTTAATTAAATTCCTTTCTTCTTCATATTATGACTACTTTTCAACCGACTACAAAACGAAGGAGGTTCTAAATTCAGTTATATTTTGTTTATGTTTGTTACCTTATAACTCCGACAGTTGTAAACCGATTTGGAAGATTCTTTCTTTACTAACAGAATGTTTTAAAAAATATATCAAAATCGATACAGTAGCATAGTTTTAAAATCAATATAACTGGTTTTGCCAAAATTGAAGCCGATTTTTTTTCGTGGAACATAATTTATATATAATATTTTACTAGCTGTATTTCATGACATTGCCCTTGAGAATTAGTATAATATACTGTATGTGTTAATCTAATCTGTGTACGTAAATTTTATTCAACTTAAATGCAAATTTGTAAAAATTTGTTATAAATATTGGTATATTTTTGTTACTCATACTTACAAATTTGTATTTATATTTATGTCCTGTATTGTATTGTAAAATCTTTATTTTACTATATTTTACATTCATAAATTAATAAAAAATAACAGGATTAGCTTATGATTTAATATGTACATACGAGTAGATATGTTTTAGTTTTAGATTATTACACACAATTAGTGCTCTTTTTTTTATACAACTTAGAATGGCAAACAAGCTGACGACCCATCTGATGGAAAATGGTAACCGTCGCCTATAGACATGAGCAGTACCATGGACATAACAGAGTATACTGTTTCGCCCATGATACCCCCCCATGCGTTGCCATTCCTGAGAACTAAGGTGTTATTCCTCTGTACCCTGTAAATTCACGCCATATCCCACCCTTCAAACTGAAACACAGCCATGCAAACACAACTGCTTCACGGTTGAAACACGAATGGGACAGAGGTACCCAAGCAATCGACTTTTGTACAAAGTCTCCCTCTGGTAAACTGCTCACAATATTTGTAACTATCTTTGTAATTTACGAGTGCAATAATGTAATAAATGGCTGCTTTTAACTTGTAGAATGCCAGCCATCACGTTTGATAGTAATTACAATTACATGAGTTTAGTAAGTTTTCAAAGAGAATCCTCAAAGTTGTAACATTAATTAAACTAATTAACTATCGAAAAGCCACGTGTCATGAAAACAAAGGTTCAACACTTCGCTCATTCTATAGTTTAACGTACAATATATATTATTGTGTATCATATCTAAAATTCATTTCAAATGATCAAAGATTCCGTTACACATGCTCGTGATGATGCTGTATTGGGCGCTTTCATAAATTTATCGGAGTACGACACGACCTCGTAAAATCTTACTAACGATATAATGGAATTAACCATATCAGATACGATATCGTATGATTTTATCGTCACGATATAATAAACGCTTGTATAATTTATCGTACAAGACATGATATCGTATGATTTTATCGTCTCAATATAATAGATACTTGTATAATTTACCATACCAAACATGATATCGTATGATTTTATCGTCACAATATAGTGGACGCTTGTATAATTTATCGTACCAGACACTATTTCATTCGATTTTGCCAGTCTGATGTCGATGCTGGAAAGACAAAGTACATAAAGATCCACTTTGGACGCTTTAATATATACTATTAAATTCTGTTTAATTTTACGTCGAATAGTTTATTTAATAAATTAATCACAGCAGTGTCGATTTAGTCAAGTTACAAAATGTTCAACCACAGAAATTTCTTTTATTTACACTTCATGACTTTTGATTTTTCTTTTTATTTTTTAATGATATATATAATTAATGCAAAAATACGAAAATTAACTATTTTATCTTATAACTTTATTATATTATATATTTTCTAAATATTCATTTTACCTTTTCATTTCGTTTTAATCTATTTTTTTTCTCTACTATAAAATTTACTAAATGATTCTTAATACATTTTTTCTTTCTAGCTTCGATATAAAGACGTTTTTATAATTTATCGTATCATAATACACTGTCGTACGATTTTCCCGAGATGAAAGAAAAATATGCAAATCTATGGTATGTTTTTAATTTGCTGCAAAGATATATATACGATATTATAAAAGTTTAAAAACCTTCCATGTTACATATTGCTCACCTTATACTATATCGTAACACTAAAATCGTACAACATCATGCCGCGCTACGGTAAATTATAAAAGCCAGCCCCAGTGTGTTATGTATCGACACAAAGCATTTACAATAATTGTATTATTCGATACAAATGATTGACTGTATATTCAAACTCAAAGACAGCTGAATATGTTCGACAAAACTGGCTTTCTTATTATAATACTAGCTGCAGCCAGCGGTGTTGCCTTAGTTAATTAGAAGTTAATTGTTACGAAATGTATTGATACAACAACATTTATACCATTTTATTTTATGGCCATATCGTATACTCTTTATTACTATATACACTTTTACGATAGATACTCTTTATTGTTTCCTCCAAAAGATTACAGTAGTAAACTTATTATAAATAGATACAAACAATTTCAAGAAACGATCACACTGAAAAAATAATGGGCGGTTTTACCGCTAAAAGCGATCTCTTCCAGGCAACCTTTAGATGGAGATAAGTTAATATAAACTATAGCAATATAGTTATAAAAACAGTTATTTATATATATGTAATTTTATATGTGATTTATGTATATATATATATATATATATATATATATATATATATATGTTCATTTATCTTAAAATGTATCTATAATATATCTGTTGTTATTTTACAATTTGATTTCATTTACAAATTGATTTTGACCGATGCACTGCCATTTACTCTCTTTGTTTAGCGTTACGGTCGACTTGTAGAGAACGCTATCAGGCATTCTCTACCACATATTTTATTGTGTGCAAAAGTATAAATAAATAATTGTGTTTAGTAAATACGCTACATTGTAGCTCAGCTTTGTTACACCACTAAATGGCATTTTTATCCGTCACGCTCGATTTAAAGGAACGTGTAGAACTTGCGATGTAGGAGAACAAAGCGACTGCAGCGCGTTAGATATTAAACAGATACATTACTGTCTTTCGAGAATGTTCTGCCCGTAGCTCTCTTTGTAGTGTCACGTTATATACAAAGCATGAACAACATTTTATTTGCGTACTGTCACGTATTATCAACACACGTTGCGGGGACGTGGCACGTGACATTCGTTTATACATGTAAAGGTGTTTATGTCATGTAGATATTTATATGTAGACACATGCAGATTAAGCGTCATGTGTCAACATGCAGATTTTGTTCCACAAAAAAATAAACCGACTTCGACCGTGGCAAAACCAGTTATTTTAATTTAAAAACCAATCTACTGAACCGATTTGAATAAAATTTATATGAGACCCATTTGAACGTTTGTCTTTTTAGATAAAAATTATTCCAAATCAGTTTATAAATGTGAGAGAGCTGAGATAACAAACAAAGAGAATATAAACGAATTGAGAACCTGCTCGTTTCTTTGAAGTCGGTTGAATGAATGAATGAACGAATAAATAAATCAATAACTGAAGAAATTAATGAATTAAATTTATTTCTAAAAATGGTTTGAAAAACAAAGTGGAAGGAGACTTCTAAAAACAAGTGCTCCCTTTATCTAATTTGTTTTGTTTCTATATTGTAATTCTATATTGTATATGTGCAAAACATCTTGGATTTTAAGACTGACAAAACTACCGATTTTTGTCTCAGAACAAAAACCATTTGTTGCAGCAAAATCTACATATAATATTGTTTTATATATGTCCAAGACTAATGGATATAAATTTTGTTGGACAGTCTCATGTTTGAAGGAATAGTACATTTCAATAAACTTGTTGAATAGATAACATTATTGTCATAAAAAATTATCACAAATATATTTTTAATTAAATCAAATGACTAGACGTAGTTCATTCAATAAATGAGTTTTTGTTATATTTTTATATGATTTATTATAATATTATTTTATATGTAAAAATTAGTTATCCATTTGTTGTACATCATCTTTATACAAACAAATATATGCCAATCATTTGGTGTCAAACGTAACAAAATTTTTTCTATTATTTTATACAAATTAAAGATATATATTTTTACCTTTTACAAATACTAACACATTCATACACGTACACACACACATACACGCTTGTTTACACAGATATATGCACACACATAAAAATACTCTTGTTGTATTTCCTGACATTTTATAAATTTCATTATGGATAGTACACGTTAAAAGTAATAAACGAAATAGACAATTCTGATACAATACAAGTAGTTGAATGTACTTCAGAGAACTTTTTTAAAACAAATGCTGAGTTAAAAATACTGATTTTATGATAATATCACAGAATATTAGAAGCCCTTATTCTACTCAAATTTCTATGACTTGAAGAACATTTAACTAATTTGTTTAGCATAGATATATTAATCTCTGGGAAATAGACTATAATTATGTATATTTATAAACACATCCAAAAATTAATAATATATATTATTATAGATCAAACAATTACCAATCATTTAAATAAAGCTGGAGTAGTTGCATATATTAAAAATACACATGTTGCAAAAGTTGATGGAGATAAAATAAACAGTTTGATCGTGTTTGAAAATTCTCTCATTTTTAAATATAATAATAATTTTTATTTCGAACTTTTTTGGTCCATTAAATATATATTAGTAACAATATTCTTAAAATTCATTACACTAACATAAGCAGTGATTATAATAACATAGAGACATAAATATAAATTTGTATATTAATGAGTTGATAAAATCAATTGACTTTGTACGAAAGTCGTTTAAATTATCTAACCTTTCGTGTTTCCGCCGTGAAACAGTTGTGTTTACATGGACTGTACACAACCTGAAAGGTGAAAAAAATATTGAAATTAAATAAAACTTAACTGTGTATATAAATGGCTAACATTGGATTGTTGATATCAATGGACAACACAGTATACTCTGTTATATTCATGTCTATATGTGACGGGTACCACTTTTCATCAGATGGGCCGTCAGACAAAAATGTCGATTTCAACCGTCTTTAAAAAAGGCAAAGTTTGCAATTCGATTGATTTTTTTGATAAAAATAAATAACAAAAAAGCAATAGCTTAATTAATAAAATTCAACAATTTATTATTAATAACACTAACATAATTACAATTCCTGTAAAAAATAGAATCCTTAAACCTTGGATGACAGTAGGATTAGTGCGTTGTATTAGGAATCGTAATAACATGCAAAAAAAAAAATTGAATGAAATATTAAAAATAACATTTTTTTTAATCTGATTAAAAATTTTAAACAAAATATCAGCGAGAAAAACTGCATTTTAAATACAAAATAACTGGTTATGATTGAAATAGATTTTTTTTATTTTTTGTATAACAAAATATACTTATTTTGCTTAGCAAAATATGGTGTTATCGTGTAAATTAAAACAGTCAGCTATTACAAAACTGAAAAAAAATATATAAAAAAATAACTGAGAAAGTATGTACTTTCAGATACTTTTTTAAGCGACTTAAAAAAGAAGAAAAGTCTCAATTTATTTGTAATTTTTTAAGTTTGTTACCTGATAACTTTGTCAGTTTTATTCGTGAACCGATTTGAAGAATTCTTCCTTTAATATTTATCCCATCTTACATAAAAATTCTTGTTACGGATCTTTTGTACTTCCCCCTGCCTTATACCATCATTTCATAGATCCTATTTTCTAACGATATGTGCGGTATATGATATCAAACCCTGTTCTGGATAAGCCGTTCCCAGTAGACTCATACGCATACTTGACAACGAATCGCAGTTGCACATCAAGTGTTCCATGGATTCCGATTTCTCCCCGCACAGTCTGCACAGTGTGTCCGATGACAGACCCATCTTGTGTAGTATATGCCTTCTCATAGAAATTTTCTCAAAATCATATAAGAACTTCGGATTTTAAATCAAAATAAATTTTTCTGCCACGATTGAAGTCTGTTTTTGTTTGTGAAACAAAATGAACTTGTTTTGTTAAGCAGAAGATGTAGTGTCATGGCGTCGCTTATAACACCTAAATTTTTTTAAAAAATAATTAACCGCCTGCGTTAACAAATTATATAACTGAGAGATACAGATATAGGATGATCGCAGTCAATTCCATCTTGACGAATTCTACTGAGGACGCAGTTTCACGATAGTTTCAAAAACCAGGGAGGTCGACCTGAACGGGTATATTAAGTGTTTAATGTTTTCCTTGATATCAAAAAAGCCTTTGACACTGTTTCCGTTTACAAACTTCTGTACAGACTTGATGGTAGGTGGCGACAAATCGAAAAATGCTTTCAAAAACACACTTTTCATTGTGCACCAAGTGGAAAATATTTTCCTATTCAAATTTAAACCAATCGATTGACCGTGTAAATTGATTGCAAACCATTTATTTTTCCGTGTGCATACACTGTTTCTTATATATATTAATACGTTTATGTAACATGACAATTTCGTTGAGGCCATTAGTTATTTCATGTTTGATGACACAGCTGTTTTCAAAGGAGAGGTAATGGAACAAGTAAAGTTACATACTGAGAGCTGATGCTAAAATTTGATGGAAAGTATAATCGTCGCCTATAAACATAAACATTAAATCTAACTACATCTGTTTTACTTCTATGTGTACACAACCACAAAATAGATTTAATATAATGTGCAAAGCGAGCGGGGATGCCGAAACTATCAAAATGTGTAAATTGTTCTTGCGCTACAATTAATAAGGTTTAATACCAAATACATGGGAGTAATTATCGATCAGCGTTTATCTTGACCGCACCAACACTCTGAAATAATTATAAATAGAACTTCGAAAGTTATTTGGATATTTAAAATGCTACGTTCATATACAAAAATATTGACACAGCGAATTTATGTCTCCTTGGCTCAATCTATCCTTGTTTTTAGCAATTTAATGGATGTCACAAAAATAAATATTTTAAACTAGAAAATATATTAGATTTATATATAAGGTGATATAGTTTAAACCTTTTTTCATCAGGTGTAAAAAAGATACATAAACACAGTTTAATAAGATTTCTGACAGTAAGAAAATTTTATAACTTCGATAATCAATTTAATAAAAATAAAACGTTAACATATAATTAAAAGAATAAAAATAAAGAAAACACAATAATAGCTGATACAATCTGATTATTGAAAATCTACCCTTCGGTGACAAAAGACATTACAGAAAGAATCATCAAAAATATATAAAAAAAAAAAGAACTCGAGTCGTGTTATATATTCACTCAATTATCATAAAAAAAAATAACTGGGATATAGATCCAAAAGTTACGATGAAATAGAAAATATAGTCTGGAATTAAAAACTATCCATTAAGTGTAAATAAAAAGTACAAAAGTAAAAAAAAAAAAATAATGGAGAACACAAACTCCATTTATTATATATATTGACTGTGACACACAAAGTCACACATACACACACACACACACAAAATACGCACACACACAGTCCATATACCTTTAGGCACACACGCACGTATATCGCACACACACACATTTGCACACACACGTTTACACGCACACACACGTACTTACGCACACACACTACACACAAAATCCAATTATATGGTCGTTTATTATCATAAATAGATTCAATGTTCTAATTTTTTTGGAAAATACTTTTTGAATATTATTGTATAAAAGTAAAACAAAGTAAAATTTTTAATGCTGATTAAGAAAAAAAGACTAAAGTGATTGTAATGATTATGAAATTTAATTATTGCCATTGATGAGAGAGAGGGTTATTTCTCCTGTAAACAAGCAATTTTTGCTTAACATTGTTTGGATGACCAAACCCTGTAATGTAACTAACTACCTTTGTATAAAGAAATAAATTTATTTATTATTATTATTATTATATATTATACGATTTCTCATTGAATGCTGAATTGACGACAACATTCGATTTGTTATTATAATGATCAAAACTACCGTTTTTTTACGGAACAAAAACTGCTTGTTGCCAGATTAAATTCTTACTATAATATTGATTTTATATATGTCCAAATATTTCAATATACCATGTACAAAGAAACGTCTCATCGTTTGTCAAGTGATATATGTGAATGTAATATCTTGTTAATACATTATTAATTGTGTTAAAATTATCATGAAATATGGTTTTATTAAATTATTGTTTAAATAGTAACATTCATTCAATTAATTTATTATAAACTTTAATATGATTTTGTTGACGTCAACAGATAATAACAATTGTGTGTGTATTATTATCCATAATATTTAATTATGTTAATATTATAGGTGTCCCAATCATTAATTCCTAATGGTAATAAAATTATCAAATGATTCTCTGTTAATAATTACTCTTAACTAGGTATGGTTTTTAGTATAAAATTTACTGTATGACACCGAAGTCTAGGTATTTTACTCATATTTAGAGAATGCATTTAAGTTTTGTATGTGTGTTGTTTGTTCATGTTATATTGGAGACAAGTTCAGACAGGGTTAATAAAAGTGAATATTTACGTTATATTTAATATACATGTTTTGAATATTTTATGGGAATAGTATGGAGATATACAAGTAGTAAAATATAATATTAGTATTTTATAAATTTAATTATTGAGTTATATGTTTAAGTCGGACTGTATTCAAGGAGATATGAACCTATTAATATCAAGTTAGGACAATTACTTTAAATAGAATAAACAAACACTAACACTGATTATTTACATATCTTTAATATATTACATTCTGTTAAAATCAAATAGATAGCATATTTAAAATCTTCCCACACAAGATTATAATGTTCTTGATAATTAGTATTGTATGTATATATTATTGCAAATACAATTGAATAACAATGTTAAACTTCTAATCTTCTGTTCATTCTTGAATTTGAAAGCAACCTTTGGATGGATATGAATATAAAACAGTTTGATCGGGATACTATTAATTATTTCTCTCATGATTTTAAATATAATAATAATTTTTATTTCGGACTTGATTATGATGATTTTATAATATATATTAAACAATATACAAATAAACAAACTTGCGTATTTGTAACGTTGACAGCAGTGACTAGATAATAACATTGAGATGTAATACATACAATAATGTCATTCAATACGTCATTAATGTGACAGATGTCAAACAAAAGGAGATTATACGTTATGATTCTATATCTAGGTCTATAGAAAATTTATATGTTTTCAGTTATTTTATAATAACAGTTGTGAAATATTGTGAAGTCTATTTATATGAGAAATTTCAATTAAATGATATGATAATTATTTAAAGACCTAATTTCTTTGGAATTTAATCGGATAATGATTTAAACATGGACAACACTTGTTTATCTGTTATATTCATGTCTAGTATGTGAGGTTTTCATCAAGACACGTAAAAAAATGTAGATATAGTATAACTATAAAAAAGGCACAGTTCGCAATTCGATTGTTTTTTTTTTGTTGTCAATAAACAACAAAAAAGCAATAGTCTTAATTTAAAAATTGAACTGATAATTTTTTTTTAACAAAATTTTTATCAAACAAATCAGGACTTATGTCCTTCCTAGATCCTATATATACTGGTTATGCTACGACTTTAATGTTTTTATTATGATAACAACCAATTAGGACTTATTCTTTATAAAGCTACAAATATTTAATGTGTATTATTAAAACACTCAGATATTACGAAACTGAAAAAAAATATACAAAAAAATAACTGAAAAAGGATGTACTTTCAGATACTTTTTTAAGCGACTTAAAGAAAGGTCTCAATTTATTTGTAATTTTTTAAGTTTGTTAACCTGATAACTTTTAAAGACTTTTATTCTTTAGATATATCTCTCTGAATAAATAATTTTAATTCACAATCTTGGTTTTTCGCATAATATTATATATAATTGACCGATTATAGTTCATTCAATAGCACTCATCTTTTGTAGCTCTCGACCTATGGGTTGGACCCTAACGATATCCCTCTGGTTTAAATATCTATAGTCCCTTGGCTCTGGATATTCCGTTCTCAGTAGAATAATATTAAATTGCCAACAATGCTATGTTATGACATCAATGTTCAACATTATTCCGATTTCTCCCCAATTCCAGGTCTGCACAGTGTGTCCGATATCACACAAATCTTCATCTCTATCGGACTGTCTCACAAATGATCTCTAAATCATTAAAGAACTTCGGATTTTCCCAATCAAAATAAATTTTTCTGCCACGATTGAAGTCTGGTTTTGTTTGTGGAACAAAATCAACTTGCTTTGTTAATCAGAAGATGTAGTGTCATCGCGTCGCTTATAACACTGCTAAGTTTTTTTTAATGGGTGATAATAGTATGGTAAACTCACCTGCGCTATCGGTATACACTGGCAGGGCACCAATGAGAGATGACAGATTAGGATGAAAGCAAGTCAATTAGCCCATCTTGACTGTAATTCAACTAAATTATCCACGATGGTTTGGTTTGGACCACGTGGAGAATCTGACATTCCCTTATTACCATCAGAGTGCATTAATAAATAGTAATACCCCATTTTTGGAGGAAGAGTTATAGATAGTTGGAAAGTCTTCCACTGGTGGTCGTGTGAGGGGCCCGACATTTTTTTATTATTACAGTTCGAAATTTGCTTTAAAAAACAAACTTTTCATTGTGAATTATGGTATAAATATTTTCTTAATCAAGATTTAAACCAATCGATTGATTTAAATTGATCATATACCAATTAAAGAATTTTTCCGTGTGCACACACAAGTACATTGACTGATCACACATTTATTTATCGCCGATTCAAGCGTGTATCTCGATAAATTTCAATATTAAGTGTTTATTCGGGGTTTAATGTTTTATGCGATGTTTGGGGTGTATAAGCAATATAGATGGGGTTATATGGTGTTCGAGCATTTTTAGGGCAAGTTTTCATGCCCCATTTTGATGGAAAGTATTTCATCAGATATAAACCCGTACACATAGGCTTTGTAGGTTTTCCATGTTATTTCTTCATATATGTTATTATATAAGACGTGACACATAGACAAAGCGAGGGGGAGCATCACAAGTGGATGTTTTTTTAAGGAATGGAAATAGTATTTTTTTTTATTAAGAGACGATAATGGAATAGTAAATCCGCCTACGTTAACGGTATACGCTGACGGGGCACCAGTGAGGGATGATAGATGAGGATTATCAGGCAAGTCAATTAGCCCATCGTGATGAATACACCTAGAATTCAACATGATGGTTTCCAGATGAAATCCACGTGGAGTTCGACCTGATAGAATATATTGCTAGCAATGGAACTGGTAGCCCGCGTTACTACTACTAACAATCCCTCCCCCCCCCCCCCGCGGAAATGGTTATTTTAACCCCGCCTGCTCTGCCAGTATATATTAAAGGCACCAGTTATTAATAATAAGTGAGAATGGGGAGATCAATTAGCCGATTGTAACCAACGTAACAATTGGCGAAAAATTACCCGCGATGGTTACCAAAAGGGACCGCTTAGTCAACCTCCAGCTCAGATGAACATTTAAAAAAAAATATCAAGAGATTGTTTTGTAAAATAATGTACCTACATATAAAAGTCGATTGATGGGTACCTCTGTCCCATTCGTGTTTCAACCGTGAAGCAGTTGTGTTTGCAAGCTATGTTTCCGTTGAAGGGCAAGGGATATCATTTTCACCCATCAAAAAAAAAAGGTGAGAATGATGACAGATCAATTAGCCGATTGTAACGAACGTAACAATTGGGCAAAATTTACCCGCGATGATTACCAAAAGGGACCGCTTCAATCAACCTCCAGCTCGGATGAACATTAAAAAAATTATCAACAGATTGTTTTGTAAAATAATGTACCTACATATAAAAATATGTTTAATATATGGTACAGAGACTTCATAAAGTACATTAAGAAAATACTAATTTTAACGTCGAACATTGTCAAAAGACTCGGCCTTTATTCGTCTATCCACTAGACATTTCTATGGAGGGAAAAATCAAAAATAAAATCCCGGCAAAGCCGCGCTATGATTCTAACGGACTTCTTTTTTATAATCAAAATTATTCGTTCATTTTTTCAAAGGCAATATTTCATAAGAACATGAAAGCGAAAAAATGGACTATTTAATTCAGCGCACACACTTTACAAAGTGTAATGTTTATTCGTTTGTCCATTTTTTTACAACAACGCGCCGTTAATAGATTTGCGAATTAAGTATTAAGTCACACCTCGTGGTCCTAGATAGATAGATAGATAGATAGATAATTTTATTTGCATTACTTACAGCACACAAATTACATACATACACAAAAAAAAAGCGAGATAACATAAATGGCAAAAAAATACATAAAACCAAATGCAACTTTCGTTTGTGAGTGTGCCATAGCAATACAAAATGGCCACAACTAAGTTTATTGCTTCGCCCTCAAAAGAGCAAAGCACTGATATTCTGTTGCGACCAAAGGGAATAGGGTAACAATAAAATAATACTACCAGATTATCCGTACAATAAAAAAAAAAAGATTAATATACAGTAAACAGACAGATATGACAGTTCACTAGCAGACAAATGGGACATGGAGATCACTTGCAGGAATGTCTAATTTTTGCCTCTCAATTAAGAATTTTTGGAAATTAATTTTGAAGCTGGACTTAGTGGCGATCAGTCTTATGGGAGGTTGTATATTGTTCCAACATTTTGTGGCTTGATATCGGAAGCTACCATTAAAAGCTGCTGTTTTATGGGGATTACAAGCTAGAAAAACGTGACTCTCTAGTACTGTGATTATGTAATCTGGTGAATTTAAGTTTAGAAAAGAGGTACTCGGGTCTATGAAACTTCAACACATCAAAAATTTCATCGTAGCTTCATACATACTCGTATAATACAATACACGTTCCATAGGTCATCACTGGCACCACGCACTGGTTAAAGACTTTCTACTTCACACTTTGAGGTATTATGGATGAGAAATGGTGTACTTTTCTGAAGTTGCCCAGGCGAGTTGGATTCGTCGATTGACCTCTCGATCAAAGTTGGACTGCATACTGACGTCCAGGATGTCATTTGTATAGTATCAGGTGACTTGAGCTCTTTGTTGTTGTGTTGAAAGCATGTATTCAGTTCTAATTTTTTTTTTATTTAATGGCATCATGTGTCTATCTATATATATTAGCTTTCACACAGCTTCGCCCGTGATGTTGAATATATCGGATATCTCGGATTTTTTTACAAGTTTTTTTATTTTTGACCTTTTTGCTCCTTCACGACAGAATAAAAAAATGGTACTGACTACTATCTAGCTGGCATCACAACTTTACTTTGCCCACATGAGTCAGATACAAAGTATTCTGTGTTAAGTTATGATATAACCAACCCATGTATAAAATTTCACTCAAATCAGTTCAAACGTGATTAAATGACAAATATACAAACGTTTTTGCAAAATCTCGCTTTTATATAATAATATTAAAAGGATTATTTTATTTCAGACGACAACATTCAATTAATAATTAATATAATAATTACAAAGGACATGCATAAATAAACATAAATCTGAAATTGCTACGGGACTTGTCATTGCGATGTGACAGGAAAATAATGAGTGACAACCGGGCTCAGGAACAAATGCTGTTTATAGAAAAAATGTGCAAGCGAACTTCGACTTTATTACTATAACAGTAAAGAATCAAAGCTCGTTAAAGTATACTGTGCAGGTGCAATATATAATATTGTCAAATTATATATAAGTTGACAAGTTTCACGATTGTCGGGTTCAGTATTTTAATAAATGCAAAACTTTTTATTCATGGCCCTCATCCGCGGAATCGAGTCGTTTTTTCTTTTGTTTACATTTTCACGCACCGTTAGGGATTGCAAATGTCAAATATTATATATAGAATCACTTGATGTACGACGTAGCTTTACCCGGCTGAATTTGGATATTAACTATTCTGTGTGTTAAGCCAGAATATAGTGCGTTTGTGTACCAAATCTCATTCAAATTTATTGAAACGTTTAAGCGTTGTTTTTTTTTATTCGAATTGAGTCACAGACATCTAAAAGTCCAAACGTTAACGTTTATTTTATTTTAGAATTTTTAATTTCGTAAACATAAAATAGTTTAAAGTTTAAAATCACATTATCCGTCCAATATTACTTGATTATTACTACTATCATTGATTACAAGATTGACACAAAATGGGCCACCCCTTTCTTACCTCAAGGGATGGGCAGCAGTATTCCTCTTAAAACATCATAACCCGCCTGCCAAAAATGGCAACTACGGGCAATACCTCTCTTATGAGGAAGGCCTATGTTCAGCAGTGGACAGTTAATGGCTTATGGAGTGGGAATGGGAATGGAAGTTATAATCCTCACTAATATTATAAATGTGGAAGTAAGTTTATTATAACCTTAACGGGTTAACCAATCACTATGAAATTTGATGTACATATATGGAATATGGAATAAAGCAAAATATAGATTACTTTTTACCTCGATCAATAAACTTATTCCGGTCACGTGAACGAAGTCGCAGGTAAAAGCTTGTAAGTACTATTGTAAATATATAAGGCGACTTAATAATTTGCAGCACAAAACGGTATTATTTGATTTTACCGCCACGATATAATAGAAAAGTTAAATGTATGTATTGTTGTTAAATGTATTGTATGGAGACGCTTTTGAATTTTCTTTCACTTCGACTGTATCATCGTGGAAATTGTAAAAGAAATTCAATTAAAAAAGTGTTATAATAAGTAGGGATATATATTTATATATACATACATACATACATATATACATTAGTACATGTATCACATCTCTATATTTTAGAAATAATAGATTTTCTTCGTGTCTCCGATTCAAACTGTATATAATTACTCCTCTCCATCCAAATGTTGGCTGAAAGAAATCGCCCATTGTTTTCTCATTGTGACTATTTCTTGTAATTGTTTATATTTATAATAAGTTTACTATTGTAATCTTTTGGAGGAAACAATAAAGTATATTTATCTATCTATAAAAGTTTCTTGTATTTACATTATTATTTACCTGTACCTTTCCCGCACTAGATTACCCGCCAATTAATTATTTTCTCTCTGACTACACTGGGTTGGCTAGAAGAGATCTCTTTCAGAGATAAGCCCTCCATTGCTAACAAGTTGTTAAACTTATCGCTATATGTATTATTTAACTGCAATAAAGAATATATAAAAAGCACTTGTTTTACTTGTCAATATAACAAACTCTTAGCGCCATTAATAACGATGTAGTCCATAAAATATTGTGATTTTTCATAATTATTATTTTACACTTTCTGGCCCTACAGACGTTGTAACATCCAAATTTTATTTTTCTATATTTAAAACGTTATTTTGATTTTTATAAAATTCCTATTGAAATTTGTATGTATATCATTTCAGATAAAAAAAAAAGAATACAAACAAATATACAGACAGATAGAACTTCTAAAAATTAATGCTTGGTAATGAGAGCAAGAGAAAAAGAGGAAGAGGAAGACCGAGGAATAACTACATGGGACAGATAAAAGAAACACTAGATGTCATGTCGTATAGAGAGGTTAGGAATATGGCCTGGGATAGAGCTGGCTGGAAGAAGATGCATGAATTAGTTGCACCGACAAGAGGAAACTCTTAAATGGAAAAGAAAATAATGAGAGCAACAAGTTACTCAGCGGGCTATGGAGAGGGCTATGCTCGGAGTCTCTGCGTGATAGAATCCGAAACGAGAATATTCACTAAAGAAACAAAATAACCGACATAGCCCAAAGGATAAGCAAGCTGAAGTGGCAATGGGCTGGTCACATAGCTCGAAGAACCGACAACCGTTGGGGTAGAAAGGTTGTTGAGTGACGATCGCGTACGGGTAAATGCAGTGTAGGACGATCCCCCATTAGGTGGAGTGACGACCTGAAATGCATTGCAGAGAGTCAATGGATGCAGGTGGCTCAGGAACGTCCTTTATGGCAGTCCATAGGGGAGGTTTATGTCCAGCAGTGGACGGATAATGGCTGAAATGATGATGATGAATGATGAATGAGAGCAACAAAATGCTCTCATTAAGACACCTCATATCAGTTTTTCGTTCATCTAGTTACAATTTTATTACTGACTTCCCATCATTATTACATTTTCCAATAAATGATTGAGAATAATTATAATAGAAACATTATTGAAACAATGGCAACATATTATAGAAATATTATTGAATATATATACTAATGAATGAATAAATAAATCAAAATTATTTATTTATTTATTTATCCATTAGTACATATATGTGTACATGGCGGACTTAATTCTCTGCTAAAAGAAGTGTCTCTCCAAATCAACTAATAATTATTGATATAAATACATACTAATAATATATTGAAAAAATATATATAAATACTAAAATTACATATATATATATATATATATATATATATATATATATATATATATATATATATATATATATATATATATATATATATATATAAAACATACTACAACAAAAACATACTTATATATATAAAATATACTATATTATACACGAACTGAGAATAATATAAAGTTATTAAAATATAATATCAATAAAATTCAATTCCCGCCCGTTTCGAAAAATTTTCCAATCAAAACTTTTTTGTCTTTTTGAGGAAACGACTACGAGAGTGCAAATGAATGGGTAACCCGGCTTAAGATAATATGCATAAAAGAGGAACGGACGTATAATGGCTGATAAAGATCAATAGAATAGGAAAACAAACTTTGCCGGTCCCGAGTGTGACGGACAAAAGCAAGGCACTGATGAACGTAACTTTTTATATGACGCCAAAAAGTTTCCGCCTCTACCGGTACAATTAGGAATTTGGACTCAACGTAATTAATGTCACGTTAAAATTAGCCGTGTGATCCCGGCATAAAATAGGCCACCCCATCCTTTCTCGTGTGTATCGTAACAGGGTTAGGAAGGACAGCAGCGTCCCTCTTAATACATCTCCAAAGCCTAACTGCGGTTGCCAATCCGCCTGCCAAGTATGGCAACTGCTAGCAAAAGCCCCCAAGGGGGAAGCTTATGTTCAGCAGTAGACAGTTAAGGACTGAAACGTTGATAACTCGCCATGTGTGCCCCGGCATAGAATAGGCCACCCCAATTTTTCCTGTGGATGTCATAAGAGATTAAGGAAGGGCAGCAGCGTCCCTCTTAATACATCTCCAAAGCCTAACTGCGGTTGCCAATCCGCCTGCCAAGTATGGCAACTGCTGGCAAAAGCCCCGAAGAGAGAGGTTTATGTTGAGCAGTAGACAGTTAAAGGCTGATATGTTGATGATCCAACGTAATAATAAATGGGGTCTCCTATCGCCTCTTAAAGACTTACGTGATTATTCCCCTAGGATCTTTGCAGTGTTTAAACAATCAGATACATGTATTGTATTGCACCACCCCAAGAAACTTCAACCGTGAAGCAGCTGTGTTTGCATGGCGTGAATTTACTGGGTACAGAGGAATAACACCTGAGTCCTCAGGAATGGCAACGCATGGGGGGTATCATGGGCGAAACAGTATCTCTATTATGTCCATGGTACTGCTCATGTCTATAGGCGACGGTTACCACTTTCCATCAGGTGGGCCGTCAGCTTGTTTGCCATTGTAAGTTGTATAAAAAAAAGACTACGAATACAGCATGGGGTTCTTCAAAAGGGTGATAAAGAGGTTTCTACAAGGTGTAATACCCCTGGTACTGCAGACGTTCATAGGCTACGGTAACCACTTACCATCAGATGGGCCGTATGTTTGTTTGCCACCTCAGTGGTATAAAAAAAACTTCGTTTCAACATGTTCACAGTCTACCCGGCGATACGCAAACACCATGTGTCCCATGGGAGTATAATGGAGGTCGTGTGTCGATCCTGTTAAAACTTCACCCCACCCATAATGACGGGTCAGAATTGTTAATGTTTACATAATAAATCTACACCATTTAACAATGTCCTGAGTGCTTAATAAATTAAAAAGTTAAATGCTCATCAGCTAATCCTTACTAATATTTCAAATGTGAAAGTGAGTTTGTTTATTTGTTTGTTACCTTATAGCGCCTTAACGGCTTAACCAATCGCCATGAAATTTAGTATACACGTATTATATGGGATGGAGAAGGATATAAGATACTTATTATCGTAGTAAGTAAACATAGCCCGGTCACAAGGACGAAGTTGCGGGTAAAAACTAGTAACTAATGAATTTGACTTTAAACAGCCGTGATTTTCGCTGCGTTTTCACCATTATTTTGCCAATATACCATTCAACGGCAGAATTGCATATATTAGTATTATGTATGTCTTGAGCTGAACAATTGTTTCAAGCAAATGCGTTCCCTAGTATGACGTACGAATCATCATAAACTCAACACTGTGTCGATAGCTATAGATAGTAAATCCGTCTTTTAGGTGGAAAGATTATTAGTAATACCAGTCCCGTTGCTAGCAATATATCCTGGCAGGTCAACCTTCACGTAGTCTCCCCTGGAAACCATCGTGTTAACTTCCAAATGAATATTCAATTATACAATTCCCAATGATGGGCTAACTAGCCTTTCATTCTTACCTATCATCTCTCGCTGGTGCCCCACCAGGGTATACCGTTAGCACATCCCCGGAGTGGTAGGGTGAGCACGCCATCCACCCTATCTTGAGAGAGGAAACCTGCTCTTACCATCTGGGGGCGGGTTGCTACCGTCGGAGATGTGGTGAGCGAAACCATGTCTCCGACATATGGCACCTCGAGGGTATATCGTCTGGTTTATTTGGTGGGTACACCCCCACCTTACAGGGGCATTTCCACAGTATCCATTCACCTCCCACAAGGTGTATGGGTTTGCATAAAGCATTTTTCAGACGTTAAAAACAAAAGGGTATACCGTTAGCACAGGCGTGGTTACAATTACATTATCATCCATTAAACTCTGTTATATCCATGGTACTTCATGTCCAGGGCAGAGCAGTGTTTGAAATACATTTTTACTTGCTATTAAAATAAGCAATTTAGAAATACAAATACATATTTGGTATTTCTATTTCAATTACTTCCTGAAAAGGTAATTAGTAGTAACGCTAAGGTATTTTGTAATAAGTATTCCAAATACTTTTTTTTTATACCACTGAGGTAGCAAACAAGCATACGGTCCACCTAATGGTAAGTGATTACCGTAGCCTATGAACGCCTGCAATACCAGAGGTATTACGCGTGCGTTGCTGACCCTGAAGAAACTTCTGTACCCCCCTTTTGAAGAAAGCCATGCTGTAGTCTCTTGGGAAAACCTCGGCAGGGAGCTCATTCCACAACCTGAGTGTTTGTGAGAGGAAACATTTCTGAAAGCGCGCAGTACATTTGAACATAAATACATTTAAGCTTTAATTAGTGTTTATGGCTTAAGGTCATAAATAATAATAATAAATAATACATTTAGCCTTGATTTAATGATCTTATTATTTAATGATCTAATTAACTAATTCTTCAAAAAATTAAGCGTCCAGAAAAGGATATTCTCTTTTACTAATTAAAACATTACTACTATTTTTTTTTATTTATTTTATTTATATTAATTAATTTATTTATTTAACTCTATTTAAGTCAAAACAATTGTCGGAATCGACAAACGCAGTAAGTTCGTAAAATTCCCGTTTTGCATGTATATTGGCATATTTAACTCTGTATTGCACCTAATATATATAAATATGAAATGACAATTAGAAAACTCAATTAAGATATATCACTGACAGTATTTTGTAATTTGTATTTTAACTACAGTTAAAATACTGTATTTTGTATTTTATATTTCAAATACATAACTTAAAAATATTTAATGTATTTACAATAGACGCTGGCTAAAAAAGAAGAAAGTACTAATTCGATTGTATTTTTGTATGCTTGTAACCTCATAACTCCGTCATTTATAAACCAATTTGTATTCTAAAAAAATATACTTATAGATTGGACTCATAGAAATTTTATCAAAATCGGTTCAGTGGTTTAATTTTTTGAGCAAAATGACTAGTTTTGACACAATTAAAGTCGGTTTTTTTTTTAGAAAACACAGTCTTTAATTATAATTAAAGCCAAGCATGTACTTTGCCAAACTTTGTTCATGTCTTTAAGCAACGATTTTAATTTGATGATAATGGAATGATAACCTCGCCTGCGCTTACAAACAAGAACGACTTCTTGTTTGTAAGTTGCATAAAAAAGCTTTACCAATAAAACAAACACTCTTAAAAACATGGTAATACTTCCATTTTCATCCCATATGTAAACGCACCTTAACGTAATCAGAGGTAGATATCAAATCGATTTGCACACGCGTCAAACACCAATTGGTAACACCCGGAGGCATCGAGCATCGATTGACAACGAAACGAGATATCGAGAGCGATCGTGTGGCCAAAGATTGAAATGAATCGATTAAAATCGCATGAGTACATTGTTAGATACTGATCAATAGAGTGGATAACTTTCTCACGTGGAATGTTTCGTTTTATAGTGATGGGAATTGCGGTGTTCGGAAACTCTGAAAGGTTCGAATAGATTTCAATATTCAATACGTATGAGGAAATACATATTCTATCAGGTTTCGTCTCTATCAGCAGTAGTTTTGTGTGAGGCGTCTATGTAGATAACTAGATACCGCACTCTTATCTGAACTGATATTATGAAAAACAATAATGTTTTCTGTATCTATATACATTGGTAATATTATAAAGAGGAAAATATGATTGTTTATTTGTAATGAATAAAATCCGGGGGAAAAGGGATTGTTAGTAATGTAGACTGAGAATCCCATTGCTAGCAATATACCCAATAAGGTCGACCTCCTCGCGGTTTCCTTCCCAGTCCCTTCCCCCATAAGTTCTCATTACTAACAATCTTCCTCTCTCGTCATCACGACAAACCTATATACAAGCATTAGCATTCAACGTGGATCTGCTTATTTACCACTTACAAACTATAAAATAACTAACAGTCTTAATTTTGTTCATTGAACAAGACGTGACAAAGTCGACGAAAAGATTTTTAGCACTGACCCGGAGTAACCCTTGCGGGTGACTTTTTATCGGGGTGAGTGACATTCCAGCTATACAGGGTGTACAAAACGGAGACGTGCCTCGTATATTTATATAAATATTTTCGAAATTATAATAGATATGTTTTATACAAGCTGGAATCGAAATCGCTATCAGTACCGATACGTAAAGCTAACCGTCTTTTGTTGGGGGGAAAGTGATTGTTAGTAATGGGGTCTAATAGACACATTGCTAGCAGTATCAGGTCGACATCAACGCGGTTCATTCTGGAAACCGTCGTGGTCAATTCTAGTGGAATTCGTCACGATGGGCTAACTGACCTGCCTTTTCATCCTCACTCTCATCCATCCTGGATTCTATTCTGGTATAAAAAAAAAAAAAAAAAAAAAAAAAAAAAAAAAAAAAAAAAAAAAAAAAAAAGCTCTGCCAGCGTATCCTTATAGCACAAACGGAGTTACCATTCCATTATCACCCATTAAAAAAACCATCTTTTGTTTATTGGTTTGTCTCTTCTTTGCATGTTATTTATTGGCTTAACCAAACGCTATGAAATTTGTTGTACAATATGAGACGGAGAAAGGCATAGGCTATTTATCTATACTCCACTCACACATAAGCGTCAGGGGTGTCCTCCTTTAGAAATCAGTCAGATTCTAGAATAAGGGCATACGAGTATGCGACCCCGGTCGGGAGGCCACTGCAGTGTCCCAGTCCTTTTCGTATAAGTTCCTATCCACATAAGTCCCTTATTCCTCTTATTTACCAATTTCATTTACACATTTCCCACGTTCCCTTCCCTTTTTTCCTCAATCCTATCCTCCATGTCGTAAGTGGCGGAAACCACCAACAAATGTATTCCCAAAGAGGATTGACGTCAGGCAGGCGGCCGGTCGTAAAACTAAGTCAAGTCTTTTTGTGATATAGATAAAAAACATATTACGCCAAACTCCAAATAATAATAATTGGGATAACGGTAGGAAGATGATGACTCCACTTACACGAAAGAAGTCGCGGATGAACGCTAGTAGTGTATAATTTACAAAATATATATATAATAGTTTTGTTATAATCAAGAATATATTGTACATAGAGAGACTTTGTATCTATATCTTCTTTAAAGGCCAACAAATATTTTAATTTCAGTTTTGAACCAAGTGTCTAATTCTAAAATTTCAAGTGCTTAACTTCTGAACAGCCGAAATTTCATATAAACTTTCAAACCTGTTTTATCCCCTTAGGGATTGAAATTTCGAAATTTCTTTCTTATTGTTCACCTACGCTATATAGAAAACCTACCTCAAAATTTCAAGATTTCTGCAGCTGTGCAATGATATATGGGACAGTCAATCAACATCCTCTTTTAAATATACAGATTTGAATTTATTTCACGGAAATCATAATTATAACAAAATTAATTCATTTTATCATTTGGCGTCGTATTACTTTCACATTAAGTCGTTTGAAATGTCACTCATTATGAAACGAAGTTTGTCAGATCGGAATACGAGATTATATTGTAACGATCCGTAAGTAGCTAGCTGATCGTCTCCATTCATCTTGATATACGATGTGACTTGGATTCTATTACTGAACTCGAACATTGCTCACAAATATTGAATACGTCTCCTTTACTACATCCATTGCTAGCTTCGAATGCCACAAAGATTCTTGAAGCTGTTATGATGCAGCAATGATAATAATGCCTATAATTATTGTAACGGAGTTATATGAAGTTCACAATATCTGTGGTAAGAAGTGATCGATCGACAGCCGGATATTGTAGTTTAGTACTAAACTGAAATACCTGCATCTTCTTGTCATTGTCAGTGTTGCCAGCTTACTGATTAAAATGGCAAATAATTCAATACAACATATTTGGTTTAGAAATATTTGTAGGTAGCAGAATCTTAGTGAAAAGAACCGTTGTCGATGACTATAGCATTATAAACTGTATAAAAATGTTGGCAGATGTTAAAAAAGAGATGATTTTTTTTTTTATAAGATACTATAATCACACTCAATAATCAGACAACGTTGATACGAGATTTGACGTTGACAGATGACTGACGGCGGATATTGATTCATGACTGACGTCTCACGTCGTAGTTTTCTCTTAAAGTGCTCTAAAAGTAACATCATATGTTGTCAGAGACATTTTCACCTTGAACATAAATTTCTTTTCAGAAGACATCAATTGCTTTAGTTACTTTTAGTTATAGAAAAATTCAAGTATTATTGACCTTATTCCACAAAAAAAATGACCTTATACGTGTCAGGACCAGTTATTTTGATTAAAAAATGCTAAACCGATTGTGATGCAATTTTTATGGGACCGATTTGAAAGTATATCCTTTCAGATTAGTCTCATAGAGAAGAAAAGGTTTATAAATATAGAAGTTCTGAGGTAACAAACATGAAAAAGCTGCAACCGAATTGAAGAACTCCTTTTTTTGGAGTCAATTAATAATAAAATACTACGTATGATTAATCCCTACCTGCTAATATTTTAATATACTAGTATTAAAATATATACATACATACATGTCTGTTACGTATGTCTCCCATTATGGTGGACAGAAATAATAGAATGCCTAATGCTTCGATTCAAACAAATCTCTTCGCTTCCTCTATATTCATCAATCTTTTCCTACACGCTCCCCGATTACGAGTACTTTTAATTTGGCCCTTCTTCAGTACGTTGCCTATTTGGTCCAGATACATCCATCTAGGACAGCCCCTACCGACATTACCATTCATTGCTCGATAAATCTCTTTCGTAATCCTTCTTTCAACCATCCTTTCCAAATGGCCAAACCAACGCAACATTCCCATTTTTTGTCACTACATCGTCTTTCAGTCCACTCTTCTCTCTAATAACACTATTTCTTACTCTTTCATTAGAAATGTAATTAAATTTCTTAATTATTAGTTTACTAACTGTAATTAACGGGTTTGCGGAAACAAACTAATAAATAAAAGTTTACTATACGCTATTCGACTGCAGAACCCCAAAACCAATGTTTCCCACCGAGTAACAGTAGTGACCTAAATCCAATAGATTTGTTCACCACAATTATTACAAAGATATGCCTGCTCCGGATCTGATAATAATATTACGGAATGGGATCGGACGGTTTTCCATTTAAAAACCAATTTTATCGACAATAGTGGCTGCCATTTATCGGGCACGCTCTCTTGGTTTATCGAGTGACGTTTACTTTGATTCTGCTATCCTAGTACAGTCGTGTTTAATGGAAGTGATTTTTTATACTATAAAAGCTGTCAACAAGCTGACGGCGCAACTGATGGAAAGTTGTAAGCGCCATCTATATACTATATAATATGAGTGTAGATGCGAACAAGCCCATGAATCTCGCATAATACATGCATGATATCACCGGGTTCCTTAGGGGACGCCTATGACACCTTACACGTGCTGCAGATTTTCAACACAAGTAGAGCTACATCAAGCAGCAAACAATTTGTGTACTAACTGCTTACGGCTTAATATATAATATTACATGGATAAACTCTATACTTTTGTATGAACACCAATAAAATATTGATTTTTTTATCTATGTGTGCGTAAATAGAGTTACCATAATGTTCATTTCTTACTCAGTATATGGGAGAAATTGATTATAGATATTAAAATATTAAATTAAAAAATAAAAACGATATAAAAATTCAATACAAACATATTTGATTAAACAAGATAAACAGTTCGTAATGAAATTTATTTTTCCTAATTAGTTTTATTTATATCTATATATGTGGACATAAAATATGTTTTCGTTCTTAAATAATTGAAAATGGCCATTTTAATTAATATATGTATACTATTTTGTAAGCAATACGTACATACACAAATTTATTAATAAATATATATACATCTTAGATATATATAATACATATAGATTTTATAAAAAAAATATTCTCAATTCAAATTAAAAAAATCGACCAGATCTGGGAAATTTTTAATCTAATTACTTGACACTGAAAAAACTGCGTGTTGTTTCAATATAAAAAAAATATGAATCAACTATTAACTTAATACACTTTCAATCGCTTTTGACACTGCATAGTGTCTATATAATCCAAGTGTATAATTAACCAGTATTTATTAATTTGCTCAGAACATTACATTGCCAGTTAATTATGTTCTATTATCTACCGTTATTGAGTTAACTGGTAATTAATTAACGTGTATACTGTAATTATCTAAATTTGCTAAAGTTCAATTAAATAATAATAAAAAAAATTATGGTTAAAGTTTTTCAGACAACCCTTATCTGTAATATCCCGGTAAATTAATATGTTCCGATCACAAAGACGAAATTGCGAGTTTATACTAGTTTTAAAATAAAATTACAAACAATTATCGCGCCAAATTGTTCCCGATGGAGATCAGTTTTCAATGAGATACGCTACCTACCTATTAAAATTTTATTTGAAATATGAACGAAATTTTGAAATTGGAACGTTCATATTTACAAAATAATCCTGTTTGTAAATTAGATTGTAACTGGCCAGTGTCCTATACCTATATAACTTTTTTCCGCAAAACTTTCTATGTGACCCAGTAAATAGAAATTACTTATCAATCTGAGAAATTGTTATCCATTAATAAGTTATTGGAAAGCCTATATGTATAAGATTATATCTTTATATATTTTCGTAATACGCAGAATAACCAAATGTCCACAAATGCCTTCCCAGAATTCTCCAGAAAAGTTAACGTAGAAATATCAAAGCATGGCCGACATTCACTTTGTTTATAAGCCCGCCTTCGTCAAATCGCTCAATGTAACAATAACGGTCCCTTTGCTACTAAAATTATATTATCTACCTTTCTTCTTGACACAAAAGGCATGTTTAAGTAGAGAAAACAGTGAAATCCATGCCGTTGTAAAATACTTTAATATATTAACGGCAGTGTTGCCAGATTGGATATTTTTTACAATATTCTGGGTAAAAAATTATTGTCTAACTGTATCTATTTGTATTTATTCCGACATCACCTAAAAACTACTGAACTAAATAAAATGCGATTTTCACAGTTGTATTCTAACTTAAAATTTGCTGTAAGTTTTATATTAATATGGCATCCAGGAGTGATCTATCCCGTTGGTTTTCCTACTTCAGAAATCCACGCGTACGGAGTAGCGAGCAAAAAGCTAGCAATAAATAAATATCCTCACGACTATAATTTGTCAACAATGTCGTGGTAGTGAACGTAATACTCGACGTGACCACATTTCGCCAAGCATATTTGAATTTAACGTGGCAGCAGGCGAACCTAGCACCGTCATTCGGTTTTATTTGGTTTAAAATAAGCTAACATTACATACAACAATTTAAATGTAAATTGCATTAGTCATAAAACGCCATGTTGTAGTTTTTTGGTATTGATTGTTATCATTTAATACCTATAGACCATTGACAATGTCCATTTCTTGAAGTTAATAAAAAATTGATTTACACATACCTTTTTTTATGCAATATAGAATGCCAAAGAAGCTGACGGCCAACCTGATGGAAAGTGGTAGCCGTCGCCTATAAACATGAGCAGTATCATGGACATAACAGAGTATACTGTTTCGCACATAATACCCCCCATGCTTTGCCATTCCTGAGGACTCAGGTGTTATTCCTCTGTACCCTGTAAATTCACTGCCATATCTCACCCTTCAAACCGAAACACAGCCATGCACACACAACTGCTTTACGGTCGAAACACGAATGGGACTGAGGTACCCAAGCAAATGACTTTTATACAAAGTCTCCCATCTGGTAAATATGAGTACACATACCATATGGGATGGATAAAGACATTGAGTACCATTTTTCTCAATCAGTGAATGTATCCCGATCACGCAGATGATGCCACAGCTAAAACCTAATAAAAAAATATAAATACTCGATCGCATTTTCATTTAATTCTAATAAGTAAAGTGAGTAAATTAATTTCACTTCATTTCAAATATACTAATGCGTCTACATGCAAAATAACACCGTCATTCTATTCACTTTACATAATTAAGTGAGAAGGATTTCAAGTTTCCAGACAGTTCCCATAAAAGCGAATAAAGTAACCCAGCCAAATATTCCCTCCGTCGGAATCGAATTCAAAGTCCTGTTAATGATCTACTCACGGTCAAATAGACTATTTTAAGCTTGCAACGGTGAATTATTAGAAAAACTTAATTTGCATAATATCTCTAGTTTTATTTAGTAACACTTGCAGGTAAATTATTAATTCACTCTTACGCCACCTACCCACTTCTATCTGTTCTCCTTTAACCAAAGGTTGTCTGTAAGAGATTGCCTTAGCTATTAAGAGTTCCTTTTGTACCTTTATGTGTATATATTTTAATCTTTATTTTATATTACTGTATTTCACTTGAACTGTTCAATTGTAACTGTATATTTTTTTATATTTTTTGATGCAATAAAGAGTTTAATAAATAAATAAATTGCTCGAGGGACTGTTTTTTATCTGCAAACATATATTTTCTTATAATTCTTTTAATCACTCTTATTTAACTTTAAACAATGCTATCTAAAATAGATGGAGTAACGACCTGAAGTTCATTGCAGGGAGTCAGTGGCTGCAGGTGGCTCAGGACCGTTCTTTATGGCAGTCTATGGGAGAGGCTTATGTCCAGCAGTGGACGAATAATGGCTGAAATGATGATGATGATGAATGCTATCTAACACTAACATAGTCGTATTTCACTTTCCATCAGGTGAGCTGACAACTTGTTAGCTATTCTAAGTTGCATAAAAAAATAAAACCTATTATTAAAAGCCTAAGGTAAATATTCCTTAGAAACATTTCGAAAGTCAAAAATAAATAAATCCGTCTCTATGAGGGCCCGCGATCTGTATGAGGAAAGTTGTTACCGTATTCTGTAGGTATACATATTATGTCACACCCAAACCGAAAATAATAGCGTCTCGTAAACTCAAATAACATTCTTCCTTCCCGCAGTCCTTGTGACATAATTGTGACGTGCGCAATATATATATAAAAGGTATATCAAATATATATAAAAAAAGACAAACAAAACGAATACCATGTGTTCACTTTTTATCATCACAAACATCATTTATTCCTTAAATTAATACTTGACTATAGTAATCATCTTGCACAGCATTTATGTATTTTTTATTTTATTTTTTTCTATTGTCAGTTTTAGATATGTATTCGGGTTTACCACATTACTATGTAAATATAAGTAAAAGGCCGGGTCGTACTTTTCACAGCTGCTTTAATTGTCTCAAACATGGCCGTCTCTGATAGGGCACAATTTGATTAGTATGTTTCTTTACTAATCCTAAAGTTATACAGTCTTTTACTAAATATATATACAACAGTCAGTTAAATATGTCTGTTAAAAGTAATCCCCAATCCGAATAGCAATTTCCATATCATCATATAGTAGTTGCCACGCTTAGCAGGCGGATTGGCAACCGCTGTTAGGCTTTGGAGAAGTTTTAAAGCGGATGCTGCTGCCCATCCCTCGCCCTCTCTTAGTCGCCTCTTACGACACCCACGGGAAAGGAAGGGGTGACCTATTTTATACCGGGAAATATACATCTCTTATAAAGGGCCAAACTCCCTTGAATATCATCAATATACGTGTATTATGATTTATAAACTCTTTAATAAATTACCCAAAATTCTCCATACTTTTTTTTATACAACTTAGAATGGCAAACAAGCTGACGACCCACCTGATGGAAAGTGGTAACCGTCGCCTATAGACATGAGCAGTACCATGGACATAACAGAGTATACTGTTTCGCCCATGATACCCCCCCCCCCCCCCCATGCGTTGCCATTCCTGAGGACTCCGGTGTTATTCCTCTGTACCCAGTAAATTCACGCCATATCCCACCCTTCAAACCGAAACACAGTCATGCAAACACAACTGCTTCACGGTTGAAACATAAATGGGACAGAGTTACCCAAGCAATCGACTTTTGTACAAAGTCTCCCTCTGGTATTATTCTTGCCCTAAACATTTCTACAACAATTCTATTTCTCCAAGACAAAAATTTTATTAACAATTGCGGATAAATGCCCAATGTAGCAACACTGTTCTTGCGGTTTTCATTATAGGAATCCAGCACAGTAGAGATGGCGGTAATTTTCCTCAAGCACCAAAATGTACTTGCCATTTAAAACTAACCGAAGTTACAGAAGTTACAGAAATTGAAGTTAAATTCACAAGCGAGTGCATGGTATTTGTAAATGTTCGTGATCCAACCAAAGGTTGGACTAAAACTATGTTCAAATGGCGTGAAGCTGCAATTATCTCGTATGGAATGCCATCACTTGCTTTTATAGAAACCTCTAGAATAACCTAAGTTGCATTTTATTAGCGAACTAGCTGTATCATGTGGCTTCATTTGTGGTCATATAAGAGCTGTCAAATACAAATAGAGAGGAAAAGAAGAATTTATCAAACCAAATTGGTATTACAGAATTTATAAACAAATTTTTCCGTTTTATTATACTATACATATATACTATAACCGCCAAACTATTATATTACATTTAATTTGACTATCATATAGATACACTATATATACATAAATATACATACTACATAAATATAGACGCTCAGAACGAAAGTGATAGGTGCTCAAACATAAATATAAATAAATATCTACCTACTTCATTATTTTCAAGCAAACACTAAAAAAGGTGAAGTTTTCAATTCAGTTACATATGTATTACACAATACCTTTCTCAACTGTAAACCAATTTTGATGATTCTACCATTGCTTACCTCTGTCTCAGTCAATTAAACGTTTTCTCCTTTGCTGTCCGTGTTCCGTGTTTTATATATATATATATATATATATATATATATATATATATATATATATATATATATATATATATATATATATAGAACTAAATTCTAATCTAAAACTGATTTAAAAAAAAACCTGACAAATGTAAATTGAAAATTTTATTTTTTTTTTATTTTATACAATAAAGCAAAAACGGAATTTGTAATTCGGAGACGTTTAAACATAACTTCAAGACAAATAACCGTACAGAGGTTGTGGAATCTTACATAAATTATTATGTACTTACAAAAGCTAATGAGAATCTATCAAATGTAACACAAGTTGCGGGGACGGGAGCACTGTATTCGGCCGCATCTTACATAAATAATTTAAGAGGTAACTACAAATTAAATATGTATACAGAATGAGAACGATTAGTGGGTTAAGTCCATTACTTTGTTTTAGAAGATAATACAAAATTCACCGTCATACGCTCAATGAAATGTAGACTTGGTGAACGTAATCTTCACCACAAAGGCAACAGTCAACGAATGCCTCCGACTACCCCTTTTAGAGATTATAGTCATGATTATATTTATTTATTAATTCAAAATTTAAAAAGGATTTATTTCTTTCGTCATTTAATTCTATTATTATAGTAAATGTGATGGATGAATAGATAGATGGATGTTTGTTAGACTTTCACGCAAAAACTACTGAACAGAGGGAGGAAAGGGATTGTTAGTAATGGAGACTGAGAATCCCATTGCTAGCAATATACCCTACCAGGTCGACCTCCTCGCGGTTCTCCCTGGAAACTATCATGGTTAATTCCTGATGAATTCATCACGATGGGCTAACTGGCCTGTTTTCATTCTCATCTATCACCCTTCACCGGTGCTCCGCCAGCGTATCCCGTTACCATACCATTTTCACCCATCAAAAAAAAATTACTGAACGGACTTGAATGAAATTTAGTACACTGGTAGGTTATATCCTAAATTTGCACATAATGTACTTTATGTACTGATCCACGTGGCAGGATACATCATCGTCATCATCATAGATATTAACTGTCAACTGTTAAACATACTCATAAACCTTCTCTATTGGGAGGTTTTGCCAGTAGTTGTCACGCTTGGCAAGCGGGTTAATAACCGCAGTTAGGCCTTGATTACGTTTTAAGAGGATCAGTGCTACCCATCCCTCTACAATTAAGATCTCTTAGTTGCTTCTTATAACAACCACGATAAAATGAGGGTGACTTATTCTATGCCTGGATCACACGTCGATACAGCTTGTAAATATATAAAATGACCCCACTACTATTATAAATATAAAAGTTAATGAAACATCCATCCAGTTTGTTAACCTTTCATTAAAAAACTAATGAAGGCATTGAAATGAAACTTGGGATATGAATATATATAATTTCAATATAGTTGCCAGAAACAAATAAAATCAATGTTAGTTTCCAGCAAATGCCACGAATTGAAAGAGTTAATCTCTTTGAAGAATACCTGTTAATACCTGGTTTACATTATAATCCACTGGCACTGCCACCGACGCTTGGTTTTCCCAAGGTTTCCTATTAGCAGTGACCGCAGCACCCTCGGTTTTACGATACGAAATTAATAGACCATACCTAGAACAGGACCCTCCTTGGGACCAGTCAAACAGAATACCTAATACCAGTTTGAAGAAGCAACAGATACGACAAACGTAAATAACCTTTATCACGCATGCAATAAGGCAGACAATGACACCTACCGGTCTGAGCTAATTGACTCCACCCAACACTGTTTGTTTAAAGTGTACCGAGAAGGAATTCGATCACACTGGATGTGGTAATTTTAGTCAGTGATTGAAACTGTATATTTGTTTCTTTTAAAAGCTTCTGAGAACCGTGCAAACGTCGAGCGTTCCAAAAGTGTGCGCAGTAGCGCCCAAAAGGGCCGTGAAATTAACTCTTCTTTAACTACATAAAGTCTTAAAATCGTCCATATTGGTAGCGGCGTTGTGAATGGGCTATTGGAGTTCCCAAAATATGATTGAAATTAATAATGATATACATATTGCCTTACTGTTCAACTTGACCCACTGAAACTGCGCAGAGATGTTGCGTCTCTGTGCATCTTCTACCGAATATATCATGGGGAGTGTTCTGAGAAATTGTTCGGATTGATACCTGCTGCTGATTTTCACCACCGTACAACCCGCCACAAACTAAAGTTTTATCCTAATCATCTGAACGAGTAGCGGTCTTCCACCGTGCGTTCTCTAAGGCACTTTCTTCCACGCACAATCATTCTTTGGAATCAACTTCCAGCAGCAGTATTTCCGAACCGATACGACAACATAACCTTCAAGAAAAGAGTATATTCGTTTTTAAAAGGCCGGCAGCGCACCTGCAATGCCGCTGGTGTTGTGGGTGATCATGGGCGGCGGTAGTCACTTACCATCAGGTGAGCCGCATGCTTGTTTGCCCCCTGTGTTGTAAAAAAAAACAAGAACATTCAAAGTTTAATCATCACGCTAAGTGTTATACTATGTAATATTATGTAATACTTTATTGATACTGTAAGTGTCGTTATAAATTTTTCAGCAAGAGTGGACTTATTGAGATAAGTTACTGTATTGGGTTGGCTGGAAGAGATCTCTTGCCTCTACTAGAGATCAACGGCAAGTACGGCAGGTCAGTCCAGAGATTTCCGGTCGAGGCAAGAGATCTCTTCCAGCCAACCCAATACAGTGACAAAGGATGTAGTTAGCGGACAGAAAAAATACACGAATACTGTATGAAAGACAAATACTACCTATACATCATATACATACTTCAGGTACAAATAATAGAGAGTACAAAAAAAAATATATACTACCTACACAATAAATTTTAATCTATCACAATTAATTTACACTTCAATGGTACTAAGCAGGCTTTGCAAAACGGTTAATACATCAGTGCTAATACGAGATAGGTGCCTAGTTTATCTTAACAGCTTGTGTATATGCAATAAATAAACAAACAAGTGGACGGGATCAATAGATGGGCTGACCGGTATAAATATTCATAACAGGGTTACATTTAAATAATCTTTTACCGTTCAGCGTCAAAGAATTGTCTTCGGGGGCGACTTTACGTGAATTAAAACTCGTCAAAGTTGTAAATTATTAATGCTACTTCCAGCGGAAGAACTGTTTTATCCTCTCGACTTTTAATATTATATTGCTATTCGGTCCTCGACTTTGTCCATTCCAAAACGGTTTCCTTTCATCCCCGAAGGTATTTTCAAATATCTTTCCTTATATACACATTTCCGTATCTTCATTCTGTCTACTTGGCAAGTTTCTTTCTCAAGTTACTACAAGAAAGAAAGAAGAATAAATTTTTTAAAAAACATTTAATAAGTAATAATAAGTATCTACTTAAATTTTGATATGCTTTACTTAATTGTGACAAAACCATTTATTTTCATTTAAAAACTTAACTACTAAAGCCATTATTATAAAATTTCTATAAAACTGACCTGTAAGTATATCCTTTCAGATAAAAGAAGAATTTTCCAAATTTATTCAGAACTGACGGAGTTATGTGGTAACAAACATAAAAAGTAATACAACTAAATCGGGAACCTCCTTCATTATGAAGTATTTGAGTAAAATTTAATGGCAAAATGTCAAATGTATGTATGACTTATTTCCAGCGAATTCATCATATATATGCAACAATTTAGTCTGAAAGTTTTGTTTAATTATTTTCTCAACAAAATAATAAAATAATTATAAATAAAAAGTAAATTCAAACAACATGATTAATATTGAAATTTCTACAACAAAATTTGAGAATGAAATCAAAAAACCCTTTGAGTATTAACAACAATAACAAAGATAGCAAATCTCTAATGATTTTGCATTTGTTATTTCTACAAAATTCCAAACAAATAACAAAGCTCAAAACTCTAAAACAATGACACAAAGTGGGAACCACTGGAACCGCAGAAGTTTGCCAAAATAATTATTGTTTCTCGGGGGAACTCGTGACCCACGCAGATTTTGTACCTCTATCAAAATCAATAAATACCTACCTACTTTGTACATCACATTACTTCATATCCGTTATTCTATTATCTATTTATTATTATAAATGAGAAATTTATGAGGATGTATGTATGGATGTATGGATGCTATTGATTGTTATGGATTGTTATCTTTCCACACAAAATGAAAGTGAAACGAACTGAACGGATTTGAATAAAATTACGTATTTATATAGAATATAAATATAAGATACTTTCTTAGGATGTTTAATTTATCTTTAGTTTGTTATGATTATAATCACGCGGACGAAATCGCGATATAAACTTAAATATCACACTCCCCTCCGCTACCCTCCCTCGCCTTTTTTTATACAACTTAGAATGGCAAACAAGCTGACGGCCCACCTGATGAAAGCGGTAACCGTCGCCTATAGAGATGAACAATTCCATGAACATAACAGAATATACTGTTTCGCCCATAATACCCCCCATGCGTTGCCATTCCTGAGGACTCAGGTGTAATTCCTCTGTACCCAGTAATTTCACGCCATATCCCACCCTTCAAACCGAAACACAGCCATGCAAACACAACAGCTTTAACCCCATACAAGAGTTACATTGTTATTTCTTTCAACGCCTATTATTAACATATTTTCTTTACTTAACTATAAATAGCGTAATTAAATAAAAGTGTATAAAACATTGAATATAACATTTAATGTGTGGTCCCGGCATAGAATGGGCCACCCCTTCCTTTCCCGTGGATGTCGTAAGAGGCGGCTATTTAATAGTCGAGGAATGGACAGCAGCGTCCCTTTTAGCACATCATCAAAATCTAACTGTGGTTGTCAACCCGCCTGCCTAGCGTGGCAACTACAGGCAAAACCCCCCAATAAGAGAAGGCCTACGTTTAGAAATGGACAGTTAACGGCTGTAATAAAAAAAAAATAAGTGAAAAAATATATAAATGCTATTCAAGATGATTACTGTAGTCAAGTTTTATATTATCTGTACTATAATTCACGAGCTAGCGTATATTAAATTGACACGTTTTTGCTAGTGACGTGCCGAGTCAGGCTATTTTGGTATTCGACATTTTTGGTACTCGTTAAAAAAAGAATCCAATCCTGACTCTAGTCCGAGAACTAAGACAAATAGTAGAGTTTTAAGTGTATTAAAAGTAGGCCTGGATACTAAGACAAATACTAGAGTCAAAGGCGTATTAAAAGGAGGCCTAAATAAGTTATGTCCATCTCATAATAGATTAAGGTCTACCCCAGAACACGAGTAGACCTTTTAGCAGAGACATGTAAGAAAGTATAAAGAATAGTGTTTATCTCTAACAATTTTCAATTTTTTGCCAAAGGTATAGCAATCTCTTTTAGTCAGAGAATGCTATTATATATAGTATTAAGTCCGCCTTTTATTCCAGACGTTTTTTTGTAATATGGTCAATAAAGAAAAAATAAATAAAAAATATAAAATGTACCTCTATAAGGGACGAGAGAGACCCCTGGAAAATAATCTTAAATACACTAGTGACTAGAATGTTTATGGCTATTTGAATATTTCATAAGACTCGAGTAATTATTCAATTGATTTCTGAAGCCTAATTTAAATCCTAATTATCGCTTCTTTGGTTCCCGTTGATTATCCTGTTTTATAGCTTAGAAATGGTTAATGACAACCCAAAAAGTCATTTAATAATTTCTCCCTTGTACCTAAAATTTATATATAGAAACTGAAGTTGAACACGTGTCTAGGATTCCAATACTAGAAGTACTCGAATCCTGTATCAAAATAAGGTATATTCGAATTCTGTATATTGAATACCCGGATGGCTAAGTACCTATTGGATATTCGAGTTACTACTCGAGTTGTCTCAACTCGGCACATCACTACGTGTTTCAATTGTTCCCTCTCGACCGCCCTTCATGGTCCTAGTATTTCTAAGATTCCTATTATAACTCGTATACAATAGTCACCAATCGTCCTGATTTCCTTTGTCGCCCACAATGTTTGATGTATGTGAAGTGAAGTGCCCTTAGCACTAGATCTTCTCACTGTAGTAAGTACTTGAAAATAGTGAAAGTACATAAATATATAAATCATTTTTTTGTCATATTTGCCATGGGGTCATAACATAGAATGGGCCACCCCTTTATTTTCCATGGGTGTCGTAAGATGCGACTAAGGAAACTCAATGGTCCAGGGATGAGCAGCAACGTCCCTCTTAAAACATCACCAAAAACCTAACTTCCAAGCATAGTAACTATTGGCAAATCCCCCCTTATGGGAGAGGCCTATGATCAGCACTGGACAGTTAATTAAGATTAATTAAGTTATATATATATAGGATAATATGATACTTGACTACAGTAATCATCTTGAATAGCATTTATATATTTTTTCACTTTTTTTTTTTATTACAGCCGTTAACTGTCCATTTCTAAACGTAGGCCTTCTCTTATTGAATTTGATAGACTGTCCTCTATTTATTTAATTTAAATCAATACTGTTAAATAGTTTAACATTCCCGCACTTTGTTTATGATAATTTTTGTTTTTTAAAAAAAAAATTATACAACATAAAAATATTTTTATGTTAACTTCAAATAATGACAAACAAAAAGTATTCGTACATTCATTCTTTTTTAAATGAAATTCTGTATAAATCATTTATTCAATCGAATTTTTCATATGCCTACAATGCCAAGGTCATTTTAAATACATAGGTATAGATATTAGACGTTTTAGTTGCACTCGTGACAAGTATAGACGTGTTTAGTTACAAAAATGGGTCGTAAAGCAAAAGAAACGAGTGAAGAGGAGAGTAAAAATAATTATTAATTTGCATAATCAATGCAAATCATTTGTGAAATTGCAAAATTTGTCAATAGACCACGTTCAACCATACAGACTGTAATTGATCGGTTTTCTATTACTAAAACACTAAAAAACAAACCCAGAGGTGGGGCGTCCATCAAAAATCACGCCTCGATTGGATCGGAAAATTTTAAATTGTGTAAAAAAAAATCCAAAAATTAGTGCCCCTCGAGTGTTATAAGAAATTAATAATATCAATGATTGCCATATTTCTGTCAGTACCGTTCGGAACGTATTACGTAGTAACGATTATCATGGAAGAACTGCGCGTAAAAAGTATTGGGTAAATGATATTAATAGAAAAAAAGATTAGAATTCGCAAAAAAATATATTAATGAAAAAATCATTTTTGGCAAACTGTTATTTATATATATATATATATATATATATATATATATATATATATATATATATATAGAAAATTTATGTCCAACGGTAAAACACGGTGGTGGGTCAGTATTTGTATGGGGTTGCATGAGTGTTTTTGGGGTGGGAAAACTTGCATTTATTGATGGAATTAGGGATCACAAAGCGTATATTAATATTTTATCGTCTCTCTAGTGCAGCTCAAATGGGTTTTAACAATTGGATATTTTTACAAGATAATGACCCTAAACATAAAGCATGGAATACTAAAGCATGGATCCTGTTTAACGCTCCAAAATACCTAGAGATTCCTCCTCAATCACCTGATATTAATATTATAGAGCATGTGTGGGATTATCTCGATAATAAAATTCGAAATCGACCAATTTCGAGTAAAGAAACACTAAAAATTGCGCTTCGCGAAGAATGGGCATTGATACCGTCTTCTTATATTTTCAAACTAGTTGATTCGATGCCGCAGAGACTCCAATCTATCATCAATGCTAACGGTGGTCCAACAAAGTATTAATATTTTTTTAATATTCATTTACTTACAAATTTTATAAGTGTACGAATACTTTTTGTTTGTCATTATTTGCATAGTTAACGTAAAAATATTTTTATGTTGTATAATTTAATTTATTAAAAAACAAAAATTATCATAAATAAAGTGCGGGAATGTTAAAATATTTAATAGTATTGATTTAAATTAGATAAATTATATATATATATATATATATATATATATATATATATATATATATATATATATATATATATATATATATATATTAAACATTTGTATTTTGATAACTAAAAAGTAATTAAAAATTTTCAAAGAGCAACATATGAAGCAGATGTAAAGTTTGTTTTGTTTTTGCAAATTCACAGATAATTACCACGTTATCACAGTTCGGTATAAATACTTTAATATTAGCATATTTTGATAAACCATCGTGACCTTATATTTTACTAACTACACGCCCCAGCAATATAATATTTTTTGTAAGAAGTACATATAAATCTTTCTAAAAAGTAATCTCTAAAGGGAACCAGCATCAAAAATTATTCCATTCTTTAAAAGAAGTAAACGAAGATACTTTGAATTATACTATTTAAGATAATAAGACAACAGTACCTTAAGAATGCTACTTCAAATGAAGGTCGAAACAAAAAATAATTAATAACCAATTTATGTATGTAAAGCTCCGTTAAGATTTTCCTTCATGTTTTATTCAACAACGATAAGACCTACGTTTTGCGATATTACAACTTCTCTGTGACTTTTTTTTATTGTTTTTTCTATTTGTACTGTTGCCATGCAATTAATGAATGAAGCTAATAATGAATAATCACTACCTTTCCCGTGGGTGTCGTAAGAGGCCATTAAGGGATCTTAATGGTGGAGGCCAACCCAGCAGAGGTGGGAGGAAAGGGATTGTTAGTAATGGAGACTGAGAATCCCATTGCTATCAATATACCCAACCAGGTCGACCTCCTCGCGGTTCCCCCTGGAAACTATCATGGTCAATTCCTGATGAATTCATCATGATGGGCTAACTGGCCTGTTTTCATTCTCATCTATCACTCTTCACTGGTGCTCCGCCAGCGTATCCTGTTAGTGCAGGCGGCGTTACCATACCATTTTCACTCATCAAAAAAAAAACCCAGCAGAGGTTCTATTAAAACATCAACAAAAGTCAACTACAACAGTCAATTGTTTTACTTGTGTTGTTGTTACAGTTGCCAAACATGGCAACTACTGACAGATCCATCATTTACAAACAATTTTGCAAATCTGTTTGTAAATGACGGAGTTTTAAGGTAACAAACATAAAAAAACAACCAAATCGAGAATATCCTCTTTTTTAAAGTCGATTGACAAATTAAAGAGAAAATTATGCACTTTTTATAAATACATACATATTATGCATAGAAAGAAACTAAGATATAAGAATATATATGAATATAGATATTTCATACAAATTCTTCCATTTAAGCGTGATTCAGTAACAAACATACAAATAGTTTCGTTTGTAAACTTTCATGTTTATAACATTTTTTATTTTTAATTCTACTTTATTATACAAAAAAATTACATTGTTATACTTAATTTATTTTCAATAAAGCCGTACAACAGGCGAGCTTAACTCTGTAAGAGTTCTCTTCCAGCAAACCCTGAGTGGAAAGGAGCTTTAAATTACCAGCGGGCAGTATGCGTACAACAAAAAAGGAGACAGTATGGTTGTTTCTATTAAAAAATAAAAATTATGCTTACCTAAATAAAAACAAACTTATACACTTACATTTTTACACACATTATTTATTGCACACAAATCTGTATATAATAATACATATATTTAAAATATTATCTCTACATAAACAAAATATGTGCATATACATAGACATAATAAGTGTATGAGAACAGAAAAGCAAATTAAAAAAACAGACAAAGATACGAGAAAATTACTTTAATTATTTGTATCGGCTTTACTCACGTTTTACATTCTCGGATGCCCGACTGCGCGACTGGAACAGAAACAGCACGCTGGTCGCGCTGTGCTGCAGCCGTGAACCGCACTCACAAATAAGGGCTCCTATTGAGTTCAAAACTAGTAAACACATAAACAATTACAATATAGCATGAGTCACGATAGTTAATATTCTAATGTAATTAGGGAAAAGTGGACACTTTTTTTTATACTACTTTGGTGGCAAACAATAATATGGTCTGTCTTCATGGTAAACGGGATTACCGTAACCTATGTACGCCTGACACCAGGGATGTCACGTGCGCGTTACCCACCCTTAAGAAACCATAATACGCCTTTTTTGAAAAACCCCATGCTGTAGTCTCATAAAATGACGAGTGTTACCTTCAGCACAACGGTGACAGTCGACAAATGCCTCTGACTACAACAAGGAAATAAAGGCGTGAGGGCGGAGGAGGAGAAAGAGATTAGTAATTGTGCCTAACTAACCCATTGCTAGCAATACAGGGTGTAAATCAGATCGACCGCCAAGCGGTTCCCCATGGAAACCATCGTGATTAATTTTAATGGAATTCGTCACGATGAGCTAACTAACCTGCTTTCATCGCAACCTATCATCCCTCACTGGTGCCACGCCAGCATATACCATTAGCGTAGGCGGGGTTACTATTCCATAATCATCCATTAAAAAAAATAGCGTGAGTACTTTTTATTTTGTGTAACTGCCTACCTATAATGTTTGTACTACTGTAATTTCGTTACTCTACGTTTAATTTAGATTGTAAGTATTAGCGATGTCATGTGCATTAGTGTAAATCCTCTTTTTATTTGTTAAAACCTGTAAATGACTTTCTGTCTTTATTATGAAATTTTCTAGCTGTTGGTTTTTCCTTAATAAAAAAAATTAAGAAATAAATATATCTTCCTTTTAATATTATAAATGTGAAAGTGGCTTAATTCATGGCCTCTTAGCATTGTAACGATTCAACCAATAAAGTTTGACATACGAATACGTAGTGTGAGGCAATCGCCGCGAGATGGAGTAACTATTTCAAAAGTGTCGCAGAAAGTCGTTGAATAAAAGTGACACAGGTACATATTTGGTGACAAGATTTAAAGATGAACTGTATAATTTGTATGCATGTGTTTTACAATTAACGATGAATAGATTTTATTAATGATAATGATATTGAAATTAGACATAATATTGAAATTAGGTAAAAATCCATACGTTTTTTATCCTGCATCCAGACGAAATCCACACAGTTTGTTACTTACTCTAGTTTTACATGCGACCTGCTATTTCGAGCTTTCATATCAGTACATTAGAAATAAGTTGCTAATGGAGTTATAGTAGAGGCAATTCAGTTATTAGCCATAATAGACCCTTAGCCCTCATCTTTGGAAGCCCTTGACCGTGGAACTTGATTAAGGTGCGTGCCCCAAGTGGGAGAATCAAAGTATATTTATACAACACTTGGTCAAATGGAGAGGTTACGATATGGGTGAAACATAAGCCCACACTCGCTTTCACAATAAGGGTTTCAATTAAATTTGCATTTGACGCTATTACGCAAATTTTCATTACCAAGATAATTTTGTAGATATAATTAAATAATCTTATCTAAAAAGTGGCAAAGGTCGTGAGTTCAAATCCAGCTGACATCGAAAGCTTTGTGTGTATTTTATTGATCCGAATGCTTAGAATGACAAACAAACTGACAACGTTAACCAACGGATAGTGGTTACTGCTATTTCTGTGCACTATAGTCTTCATATCTTCACACTTTATTGCCATATCCGACCCTTCAAACCGAAATATAGCCATGCAAGCATAGCTGCTTCATGGCAGAAACACGAATGGAAAAGAGTTGCAAGGTACCTCTTAGACTACCTACTTGTCTACCTGCTAGTCTTCCTTGAGTCTTACTGACCAACACTTCGAAATGAGGAAAGAATTTATAATATTAACTACGCGGTTGCGATCGTGAAAATCATCTATTCAGAAATAGAGGGCTTCAAATTTATTTAAATATAAAGATTTGACTTAAAATTCGTTTTTAATTCGATTTATAACGTTTAACAAAAAAAAATAATTGGAGACTACATTTTAAGTAGATAGGCCATAGAGAAAAAAATTTGCGTTGGGGAAAGACTAAGGAATCTTTGCGAAGAGACGTCTTTCACTGCCTTATGACCGCTGTCAAAAATGACGTGTATTTTTTTGCATAGATAAAGTAAAGCGCGGACATTATGATAAGGTCAACTGACTTAACTTTATTCTCTCCTAACATAAAAACTAGTAGCTCATGTAAAGTTAATATTCCATTTTCATTTATTTAAAAAATCATATAATTTTTACTTAGATACATACAAAACATTTATGTTTACAACACAAGATTCGAAGTCAAATCATTTGATTCCCAAATCGAGTAGAAAGAGGCCGCTCTCTGTAATTGGCCGAGTGTATTCTGGCCAATTTAAGACCCCTCGCCATCGACTCTGAGTCAGGTGATGCATAATTGAAGTGCGGAGTGATTCTCTGATTGGTTTGATTGGTCTGACTTTCGTTTATTCCTAGCTGTACGCCAGTCTGGTATCCTATTTTTTTCTTACATAAATATCTACACATTACCTCTCAAAAAGTCTTCACAAACATAGCAAAAAAAATAGATTTTTCGTGGATAGTTTACGTTTTAGAATGCAAAATTACGTATAAACACTTAAATTTTGCTTCGAAAAATGTTTGCTCAGTAAATATAAAAGATATGAGACCAAAGTGGGAGCAAACTCTATTGATTTCAAAAAGAATCGAGAAAATAGATAAAGAATTAATGTAATCACATAATCGTAAAAATGTGATTCAGAGTCAGATTCAGAGTGATTAAAAACCTCCTTTAAACATTCACTTAAAAATTGAAAATATTTTCTATTATTTTGAAGGATACTGAGTATGAAAAATCAATTCCTCATCTGATGGAAGTGGAAACCATCGCTTATAGACATGAACAGCACTATGCTGCAACGCAAAATCCACTGAGATACACATGGTACCACTCATGCGTTGCCATTTCTGAGGAGTAAGTTAGGCCATGTGATCCCAGCCACCATTTCTTTTCCGTGAGTGTCGTTAGAAATGACTAAAGAAACTTAATGGTCGAGAGATGGGGAGCAGCGTCCCTCTTTAAATATTACCAAAGCCTAACTGCGGTTACTAAATCGCCTACCAAGCGTGGGAACTACTGCCAAAATTCCCCAATAAAGGCGAGGCCTATATTCAACAGTGGATTATTAACAGCTGATATAATGATAATGATATGCCTCCATATATATTTTTTATTTTTATTTATACATCTTAGAATGGCAAACAAGCTGACGGGCCATCATGACCTGATGGAAAGTGGTAATCGTCGCCTATAGACATGAGCAGTACCATGGACATAACAGAGTATACATACTGTTTTGCCCGTGATACCCACCATGCGTTGCCATTCCTGAGGACTCAGGTGTTATTCCTCTGTACCCAGTAAATTCACGCCATGTCCCAGACTTCAAACCGAAACACAGCCATGCAAACACAACTGCTTCACAGTTGAAACACGAACGGGACAGAGGATGTAAATTCTTTTTCTTCCCTTCTTACCCTCTAATTTAATTACAATATCGCTTCAAACCGAAAACGGCCATGCAAATACGGCTGCTTTACTGAAGGAATAAGAATGGAACAGAGGTATCCATGCAAACAACTTGAATCTCCCATTGGTAGAGGCTCCAACTTCATGAGTGTTGAAACATAATAAAAAAGTTGTTTTCTCTATGGACGAGGTTCTTAATTCGATTGTATTTTTTTTTTATTAGGCCTATATTTTTTAATGATTTTGTGTTTCGGGTCTCTGTGTGTGTACAGTTTGTGACTGTATACAGAACACTTATCACGAATCAAGCTATTGTTGTCTAAAGTTACCTCTTTTAGGCTTTATCGAATTTCCGGTAAGTAAGTAGATTGGCGGGAAAGCTCCCCGCTTCTAAAATGGCTATTGTTCGCGAATCGTAGTTAATTCATTTTCTTGGACCACAGTTTAAAATATGCAGCGTACCGAACTGTGAAGGTAAACCTGGCAAATGTTTCTAGGAAATTATAAATATGAAAATAATTTGAACATAAAATTTCAATTACAAAATAGACGTTTCGAATAATGTATAATAGACAATTCGAATAATGTATTAAGCGCTCAACATTTTACTGCAGGTATTTATTTTGTATAACATAATATCTTCACTGACTGCATTCAAAATGAATGTAAGGAAATGACATTATCAATAAAAAAAATATCAAAACTTATATCGATGTGTCAATCGTAAACAATAAATCCTAATTATTGATTTTTTTATATATATAAAAAAGCAGTTATTTATTTTAGTTATCTACTCTATACCAGTTTTAATTCTAAACCGTTCAGGAATTAATGTCAAATATCTAATTACAATGAACGACTAAATGAGTATACTTTATTTGCATTATACAATATAAGGAATGAGACAATAAATATAATAATACAATGCATAGGGGCTATCATGGCGAAACAGTATACTCTAATATGTCCATGGTACTGCTCATGTCTATATGCGACGGCTACCACTTTCCATCAGGTGAGCCGTCAGTTTGTTTGCCATTATAAGTTGCATAAAAAAAAACAATTTTATAAATAAGGCGTTCTTATTGATCTTTAAATTAATTTTTACAAATGTTCACTAAGATATAAAGTAAAAATAGGTAGGCAAGTTAAGAAAATTAATTAAAATTAATTAGTCTTCTTACAGCGTATAAGTAACAAACAAATAAACTCACTTTCTTTTTTCAACCGACTTCAAAAAGAAGGAGATTTTCAATTCGGTTGTATTCTTTTTCTACGTTTATCACCTCATAACACCATCGATGTAAACCGATTTGAAAAATTATTATTTTTTATCCAAAAGGTTTAATTACAAAATGGTGACATAGACAATTTATTACAATCGACTTAGTACATCAGTTTTTAGATCAAAATAACTCGTTTATTGACAATTCGAGTTTTTTTTTATTTTTTATGGGATACAATCTTTAATTACGTAACACTAGTAAGGACTTAGCCCACTGGCAGTCTATACACTGCGCGTGTATACCCATTAATTTGATTGCCAATGTTATTTCTTGCGACGCACTGGTTTTGGCTGAATAATCTTCAAACATGTCTTTGCAAACAGTGTACGAGCTGGCCTGATTAGACTGATCACTAATTAGGCAAACTCGTTAATCTATTACTCACGAAGTAATAGATGTAAATACATTTGATTTTAGATATATCGGTAGGCATGGGAATTACTGCTACATTCAATTCGATATCATATAGTGAAATTGTTCGGTTTATTCACAGTTATATCACCTGTTATAATTCACAAAAAGTGATTTTCGATCGCCGTCGCTGCTATTCGATATTGATAGTTTAATTTGAAAAAATATTCTTATGATAAGAGCGAGCGAATAGAGACTTTAAAGTAGAGTGATGAAAACAAAACAAAGAAAACAAACTATCATAAAATAAATAATTATATAAATACATAAATAAAGAATGCCAATTTTTTCAATGAAGAAAAATCAGATAGAGAAAAAATAATCTTTCACTCGTCGTTTGAAAGCATCAATGGATTTTGTACTTCTAATAACAACAGGTAATGAATTCCATAACCTAATGCTAGAAACAGTGAAAGAATTGTGATAAAATTTTGTGGAATGAGAAGGTGTCATAAGGGAAAGGTTTTCGGAAGAACGTAATGTTAAAGTATGGGTAGAGGAGATGGTTATTATGTGTTTTAATGTGAAATTAAGCACTGAATAAATATTTCTTTCTTTCTTTCTTCTTCCTTAAATAGTTTTTTTATTTGCGTTGTGTTTTCACACTATCTAACCCAATAAATGTCTCGACCTATTTTAATATATATTTTTTTATATCAAGACCTTTTTGCGAATTTGTGAAAACCTATTGAAAATATACACGGGTATCTATATATTCAGACACTGAAAATTAACATACATACACACAAAGTACTTGAGAGTTGCTTGTAAAGAAACAATTTGCTCACCGACGCTTGTTTCGACAACAAAAGCAAGAGTCAGGTATGTAATTAGAACGTAATTATAATGCGAGTACTGAATATGAATAGGGTTGCCGCTTAATTAATGTAATTAATTTATTTAACAAAACAATAATAATATTTTGAATAACACGGGGTAGCATAGGAGTCACAACAATCAAAATTAATTTGATTACGTCATTATTGTAAGATCATAATTTAAGATTTTGTTCTTAAAAAAGAACACCCATTTCAATTGTAGCAAAATTAATTATTTCGACTTAATAATCAAAGTGTTGAACCGATTTTGATGAAATTTCTATGGAACCAATCTGAAAATATATTTATCCAGATTAAAAAAAAATCCGTATCGATTTATGAACGATCGATATTTTTATTATCATTGTTACCTTATAAGATAAACAAATATAAAAAATACAATAACATTAAGAACTTCCTCTTTTTTTTAAATAGGTTGAAAAGTTTTAGAAATATATTATAGATTTCACAGTGCCCCGCATTCACCGGCATTTTCCATCGAATGGATTTCAGCTTGGACATTTCTAACTGCGAATTGAATTTACAATTAGATACAATATGTAGTGGCAAGTCGAGGATTGGATTTCTCGAAATAAATTCGAGAAATTCAAACCTCGAACTGCGCACTTAGATACGTTACATGTATAAACCGCTGTGCAAAATTTCACATTTTTAAACCTAGCAGAAGTTTTAATATGCGATGTTCTATCGATTAGTCGTTATTTAATTTAATATACATTAACAAAATACATTTGAGAAGCCGTAATGCGTGAAACGGAATACCTTTCCTAAAAAAAGACAGTTCGAAATATGAAAAGTTTTCTTTTTTTATTTTACAATTAAATAAAGAGGTCCGTTACATGATATCACATAAAAGGTTGTCCTCTAGGGAGAAGGGATCGTTAATAACTGGAGCTAGCGACTCCATTATATCTGTACAAATATTATAAATAGGAAAGATTTGAATGTTTGTTTGTATTGGATAAAATCTGGAACTACTGTATACTCGTACTACTGTAGAAAGTTATATTATCAGACAATACCATACACTATATGTTACTTTCAAAAATTTTATCTGCCCATGCAAAGTCAGGCCGAATCGCTAGTTACCAAGATATACCCAACAGGTCGACATCCTCGTGATTCCCCCTAGAAACCACCGTTGTCAATTTTTCGTGAATTAGTCACAAAGGGCCAACTGACCTGCTTCCATTCTCATCTATTATCCCTTACTGATGCCCCGCCCGTGTATACCGATAGCGCAGAGAAGAAGGCCTACCAAGAAATGTTTTCCGAAATTTCGGGTCCGAACGAAACACATATTTGATGTTAAAATTACATGATACATACCGTTTAAAAATATTAAAAATGCTAAAGTATCGTTCCTTTGGACTTTTATGGTATGATTTATGACAAACGAAACGTTAAACTCCATTTACTGGGTCGATTTCGGTATGACAAAAACACGAAATTAAGTCTGAAAATTCGGAATTTCATTTCATGGTAGACACCAAGGTTACAGTTTCATTATCGGTTATTAAAAAAAAAGTAGTCGTCTTAATATTATTGCAGAAAAAAAATTACGTTATATGTAGTTATATCAAATATTAAAGCCACGTAAATATTTTTTTTTTCTTTAAATGTATGGTAGTAGAATAGTAACTTCGACTGCATTAACGATATACGCTGGCGGAACACCAGTGAGAAATAACAGGTGAGAATAAAAAGACAGGTCATTTAGCTCATCGTGATGAATACACCTGGATTTCAGAACAATAGTCTACGGAAGGGACCACTTGGAGGTCGACTTGACAGGGTATATTGCTAAAAATAGGACTGGTAGTCCACATTACTATCAATTCCTCTAAAATAGATCATTATTGCTAACGAGTCCATGAGCTAGAAAGAGATAGCGGTCTGTCACACGCTGTCTTCTCCTTTCTCATATCAGCAATATTTCCGAACCGATACCACATCATAACCTTAAAAAAAAAGCATATTCCTTTTTAAAAAGCCGGCAGCTCACCTACGATGCCTCTAGTGTTGCGGGTGATCGTGAGCGGCGATAGTCACTTACCATCAGATGAAATGCATGCTCGTTTGCCCCCTGTTGTATATAATAAAATTTAGAGATAAGTTCACCTTTGCTAACATTGTTATTAACTTATTATTGGTACTGTATGTTTTAGTGCAATAAAGAATATATATATATATATATATATATATATATATATATATATATATATATATATATATATATATATATATATAATACGCGCTAACCGAAACTATTCTATCGATCGATTCGTTTCTACCTTATCTAAGACGGCAAACATCTTTATTAAACTTCGAGTTTCGACTAACATCATAATATTTTTCTTTACTAAATACATTTTTGCCAGCCCTAAAGACAGGACGCTATTTCGCCGGCCGTGCTCGGATGATGGATGGCGACCCGAGTGGAGGCTTCATCAAACAATATTGCAATTATTTATGTCTAATTCGAGAATAATTGACGGTTACAATTGGAAATTTCCAGATATACGTGCAAAGTTATTGTATTGGTATTCAGCTATAATTGGTGCTCGTATAGGACGGACTAATGTTAGTATCGAATAATTAATATTCATAATTGTTTATGAACGGCCTTATTTCTGACAATGCAGCTAAAACTAGAATTATTAATAGGTTTTTTTTTAATGAATGACAATGAAATAGAGTCTGCCCGTACTAAGGCTATACACCGGCGGGGCACTAGTGAGAAATGTTAAGTGAAGATGAAAAAATAGTCAGCCCAACGTGATGAATACACCTAGAATGGGGGGAAAGGGATTGTTAGTAATGGAGACTGAGAATCCCATTGCTAGCAATATACCCAACCAGGTCGACCTCCTCGCGGTTCTCCCTGATAACTATCATGGTTAATTCCTGATGAATTCATCATGATAGTCTAACTGACCTGTTTTCATTCTCATCTATCTCCCTTCACTGGTGCTCCGCCAGCGTATCCCGTTAGCGCAGGCGGGGTTACCATACTATTTTCACTAATCAAAAAATAATAATACACCTAGAATTCAGTACGATGGTTTTCAGGAGGGACCACGCGAAGATCGACCTGCTGGTTGAGTATATTGTTAGCAATTTGTGTCGTTACCTCCATTACTAACAATAGATAGATGGCTTCTGGGAGAAGAACAAAAAAACAATGCTGGCTTCTATGAACAAAAAATTTATAAAGAAATAAACCAAATATACGAATAAAATATATTCCAATTCAAAAAATAAAATAATATTCGAACGTCTGTTTTTTTTATGCTTTTTGATGATAACTATACGCCAGAATAAGAGTTTTTAATAATGATCATCGTCATCATTTGAGCCATTATTCGTCCACTGCTGGAAATAAGCATCCCCCATAGACTGCCATAAAGAATATAATGAGATAAATCAAATTGTCATTTTACGCCAGATTTCTGAACATTGCAATGAACGTATTCATCACCCATAAATAAAAAATGATTTTCGCGACCTAACGATTATAATTTTGAATCCCCAAATACAGGCATTAAATAAAAACGTATTAATTTGTTGAAGATGGCACCACAGGCTTAAAAAACTTCTCATTGAAAAAATTCTTAAACTGTCGTTAAAGTTTAAAAGTCCTTCGATCAAAGTCCTAACCGAAGTTGTATTTTGCGTCTTAATCATTTTTAAACGACTTCAACAAAAAAAACTTTTCAATTTAATTCAGTACAAAGCTAATTTACTTACAAACACACAATTCCGCGTTCTTTATTCAAATTATAATCTGAGATTCAAATATTTTCAATCTAATATGATTATGAAATTTTGTTGTCAAAACTTTTCGGTGCGAAACGAAATTTAGACTTAACTATACGTAGATACTTATTCCGGGTTCTGAATTCAAATTATCATATCAGCTTTTACCTGTCCACTGTTAAATATATGCTTCCTCCATAGACTACTACAAGGAACAGTCCTAAGTCACATGCTTCCATTGACTTCCTGTAATGTATTTGAGGTCGCTATATTTAGTGAAGGGTCATTCTACGTTTGCCTGTACAGGATCTCCACTCAAGAATCTTTTTTCCCCATCGGTAATCGGTTCTTTGGTGCTTGCTATGTGGCCAACCTATTGCCAATTTAGCTTGCTTACCCTTCGAGCTATGTCAGTTACTTTGGTTCTTCTGCGGATATCCTCATTTCGGATTCTATCACGCAAAGAAACTCCTAGTATAGCCTTCTCCATAGCTCGCTGAGTAACTTGAAGCTTTTGCATACATACGAGCAACCGTGTAGGACCATATTTCGGTTCCGTGAATCATCCCTGGCAATACGCAATGAATTCAAATGTTTTCAATTATATTTACGAAATATCTCGTTATATGTCGGTCTATTTTGTCCCGATTGAACTTCGGTCTATTACGAATTAAGACATTTTTTTTTATACACAGGGGGCAAACGAGCATGCGGCTCACCTGATGGTAAGTGACTACCGCCGCCCATGATCACCCACAACACCAGCGGCATTTCAGGTGTGCTGCCGGCCTTTTAAAAAGGAATATACTATTTTCTTGAAGGTTATGTTGTCGTATCGGTTCGGAAATACTGCTGCTGGAAGTTGATTCAAAGAATGGTTGTGCGTGGAAGAAAGTGCCTTGAAAAACGCACGGTGGAAGGCCGCCACTCGTCCAGATGATTGGGATGAAACTTTAGTTTGTGGCGGGTTGTACAGTGGAGAAAATCAAATATAAATGTATATGCATTTTTGATTGAAGCCATTAATGTAAAAGCAGCTTTTAAACGGACTGCACATAAATGCAGAACTTCTATTTAAAGTTTTTATTAATAAAAATTATTAGGTAATTCCCATAGAGCCGTATATTAAATGAAAAAGCCATACGCAAAAAGAGAAAAGGAACGTTCAAAGTTAGGTAGTTTAAAGGGTTGTTTTATAAATGAACTACTCTGTATTCATGCTCAATATAATTCACAGGAACCCCAGATGCAAACTTGCACAATTGTATGTGCATGAACAAATTTACACAGTATTACAAGACGGCAACCGGTACGTACTCGCGCACGTTAATTTTGTACAATTTAGTCCCTGTACAGATTCTCTACAGAAAGTGAGAACTTCGCAGATATTTTTGTATTATATTAAAAAGTCTTTGAGATATCTTATATTCGCATATGAGGTCAGCTAAGCCATTGCACGTCGACCCATCAGAATCTTTTGTGGTTCTTCTGCCTTATACCATCATTTCGTAGATCCTATATGTTTAGTATTATATTATCTGTGCCTTAACGATATCCGCGGTTTAAGATAAAGTAGTTAGACTTTGGCAACATTTTAAGAAGGACGCTATTGCCCAACCCTTGATATACTTATAATGCTATTGTATTAATAATATTAGGCAGGAAATAAACAAGTCTTGCTACTATTCAATATAATAATCCGTTAAGATGTAGAATAAGAGCTTTGAACAGCTGCGAATTTCTCAATCGTGAAAGATGTAAGCAGCTACATGGGATTGTTCATAGTCGACTATGACAACAACAGATACAACTACGAGTACTAATCTCCAACATTTACAACAAAAATCAGTGTTTAGAGTATCGCTAGAAAATAACAAAAACTATACATCCAACACTTTGGGGAAAAAATAACACAAATACCACTATTTACTCGTATTTTATTGTTTAGTAAAGATCTGTTGTCAAGATGACTTTTATTTGATGGGTGAAAATGGAATGGTAACTCCGCCTGCGCTAACGGGATACGCTGGCGGAGCACCAGTGAAGGATGATAGATGAGAATGAAAACGGGCCAGTTAGCCCATAATGATAAATTCATAAGAAATTAACCATGATAGTTTCCAGGAAGATCCGCGAGGAGGTCGACCTGGTTGGGTATATTGCTAGCAATGGGATTCTCAGTCTCCATCACTAACAATCCCTTTCCCCCCTCAAGATGATATTATAAGTCATATTGTTGTTGCTTTATAATATTATTCGACTTAGCTGATGTATTATAATGTCGTAAAGGAATAATATGAAAGGTTCAAGATATATATACATAAACAGTGACACTTTGTTATTTTATATATTATATATTTATTTATATAATATATATAAAAATAAAAAAATATATATAAAAATGTGCAACTTGAAATAATAAAGAAACTGCGGCCCATCTGATGCAAAATAAAAAAAATTATTAGTACATTCATTCCCAGAGGAACAGACTAATGGCAGAAACCATGCTGTCAAGTCTTAAATGTAAAAAGTTTGTCCGGAATTTTATATTCTCAAATAATTTCTGGAATTACCATGGAAAGTAATAATTGACGTCTATGAATATCATAGAATAAACCGTAATGTCTGTGGGACACCTAATTAATTATAAACTTTCCCGTGGTACTTTAAATACCGTGGTATTTTAAATACATAGATAAATAGTAACTACATACCTGCTTTTTATTACCAACGTTTGGACGTGAATAGACCACGTCGTGGTCTCTACAGGACTGCAA